>NW_028292577.1:3898962-4181897 GCF_029948245.1 Actinia tenebrosa | reverse complement strand
CCTTAGTCTCTTTGATCCTCCTTCTAATTCACCCGGCTCATAGAGATATCGAACCGTGACATTACCTAATTTCTTTTCATGGGGAAGACCGCCCTCGAACTTCTGATGAAGGACTTGTGTTCCACGTGTTTCTTTTTTATGGCATCCTTGGGTTTCATTCCCGTAGCCCTGGCCGCCTCGTTGTTCAAAGCCGCGACGACCTGGGGGAGCCTCTGAGTCCATTCCCTGTTGCGTTTGGAGGGATCTTCCAGCTCTTTCCAATACTGGTACCCAAAGAGACGCTCGGCCAAGGTCTTATTGAATCTTTCGACGATGCTCTGACCCCTGTGGTACTCTGCTTTAGCTCTTCTAATCTTAGTGTCGTGGTCTTTCAGGGTCTTGGTAACCACGCCCATAACTCCGTCCCCGCATCCACTTGCAGCAGCTTAGGCCATTTCAAGACGCGCTTATAAACCCTACCTAGGGCTTCTGCGACTTTCCCCAGAATCCTTGCTGGTTATAGGTTCGGCGTCCTTGTATCTGCTTGCGATATCGACTACGGTCAAAGCGTACCTATAGGTCTTCTTTCTCACCTTATCGTGCGGCAAGAAAAGCAAATCCGCCTGATGAACTTCATTGGGGTATTTACGGTGAAGCTGGGCCTGGGAATGTACTTAGGCACGGAAGATAAACCTGCCAGAGGGTTTGTTTTTTCAACCAGTTCTTAGCCGTTTCGTCTGATACCCTGGCCGCGGTCGCGAGTTTCTTGATAGCTGACGCTCCTCTCCAATAGCCTTCCGGCCCATAGTAAATCCTTTTAAGTTTGTCCTCTACGCGGCCCATTATATGAATTCCAAAACAAGATTGATATTGCGTCCGTTAAAATCCACCGTCTTTCCGTCCACTTTAATGGTAATGTTTATGCTTTCTACCAAATTAGACAAGTCATAGCTCAAAGAAATGGGAGTGTATTCTACTGGGTCAAATGGATTACCTTGGGTAGAAACTTGGACATAAGAGAAGACTTTTCTCCATTGTTTTGTAAACTATGAACCAAGTCGCAATAGACTTCATAAGAGGATGCGACTTTCCATTTCACATCATATGTACTGCCGCTATTTATCGTGGTCTAGTAAGGCCCAGGAGTTCTACCAATGAACTGTCCTTTAAATTAGCGCTTCCACTATTTTTCTTGAATTTCATTTCATGGGGTAATCCTGTGGTAAGAGTATATCCATGCTTTGCTAGCTCCTTAGCCAGTGTTATGGGGGTGTAATGGGAATCTGGTATTTTTGGTTTGGTGCCGGAAGTTCCGATGACAAAGCCATTAATTAAATTATACCAAGAATTGTACAAAGAGCAACTAACCAACCGAACCCTACAGGCTTTGATGGGAGGATTCAAATAAGTAGTAAAGTTATTTTTATCGCTTTCCAAAAAGACGATCATTATATTAGATACGCCAAAGCCACGCCTCCGGCCAGCCCTGCGACTCCTACAAAGACCAATTCATTGTCTTTTTGTTTCTTAGAAGGCTGGTAGTAATTCTTGAACTGAGGCTTTTTCATTCTAAAGTCGGGGTGTGCTTGCGCATAAAGTTTGAAGGCGTAGTCTGTGTTTTCGAAGTTCTTGTCTGCCTGCATTTTGTCTTGGTAGTTCTTGTCCAACCAATCCCTGTAAGCTTGTCTTTTTTCATTCCAAGCTGCAACGTCCCTTTGATATTTCTCCAGCGCTAAGTCGTGTCTCTTCCTCTCAGTGGCTAAATCTCCGCTTTTGTCACCTCTAACTAATCTATCTAAATATTGGCCACCATAATTAGCTCCAGTGAATGCTAAAGCTGCAATGACTCCACCTGCGACTAAGCTAACCATTATACATTAGGTAGGTACTTTTCCTTCCGTAGATAATCCTTTACCATGATAGCCCCGCCAATGGCAGCGGTCATCTTAGCAAAATTAGCGAAGCTCTTGCTTGGGTCTTCAGTAAAGTCTTCTTTGAGCACTTTCTTACCTACCCAACCAATACCCGCAACAATAGAAGTAATGATAGCTGCCTCTTCAACAGTTTTCAACAACGCGGTCGACATTATATTACAAAGCGAGAAGGAAAATCTAGGGGTGATAAATCTACTCCATTTCAGGGATCTTACTTTTTCTAACAGCCGGTTCCACAGGTGCGTGATATGTTGGTGGCATATGCACGGCCTCCCACTTTACTTTTGGCTTCGTAGCCCGCCATTGTAAGTAGAGGCTGCCTGCTGCTATAGCAACTCCTAACGCGCCAATGACGTACCCAGGATTAATAAAGGATTCCTCTTCTTTTTCTTCCGCCTTTTCTTCTTTTTTGGCTTTGTTCTTTTTATTCATCTCCGCGAGCTTCTTACCGGCAGCGACTCTGCCCGGTGATTTAGCCTTGGTAATCTTGGTATCTTCTACGGGTGGTTGTTCTTCGGTGTCACTCATCTTATATTAAGGGACTTGAAGGACTTGACAAGTAACTTGATGACGACTTGACAATGACTTGGCAATGACTTGACAACGACTTGACTAAGTACTTGAGAATGACTTAAGGACGACTTGACTAAGTACTTGACTAAGTACTTGAGAATGACTTAAGGACGACTTGACTAAGTACTTGAGGTGACTTGACAACGACTTGACTAGGTACTTGAGGCGGCTTGATCAGGTACCTCAGCAAGTGCCGCCTGGAAGACCTTTTCGACTTCTCTGTCCTTCTTGAAGTCCTTCCAAGATGTTCCTAAGGAACCTAGTACCTCCTTCAAGTCGACGTGCTGAGCTACGTGCAAAGCCGCAGAGGCGACTGCCATTAACTTACCGCACTTCAAAGACAACCAGCCGCAGGTTATCTTAAGTTCTTGGGATATGACATAGTCATCTCTTATGTCCTTCCGCAGTTGCTCCACGTCGTCTATAGGCAGTGCAAGTCCAAGCAATTTAGTTGCAAGTCGGATAGCGGAGTCTGCGACGGCGTCTGTGGTCTTACTTGCGAGGGCAGCCTCGTACCTCTTATGGAACTTTTTGACTTCCTCTTCCGACAGCTTATTAACCTGCTCATGGGTAAGTTCCTTGCCTATCATTTCTTTACACTTCCCAGATGACACAAGGATGTTAAGTTGTTCCTTGAGGTTACTTTCATCTAACTGTGTGGGGGCTTCATCTATGAGCTGCTCAATGTCCATATATGTTAACGTCATACGGAAACCTCAAAGAGAAGATCATCTTGGAATGTTGGTGCGTTTTTAAATGCCGCATGTATTCGTGCAGCTGTTCCTTGCTTATCTCACCGCCGTAGTCGCTTAAAATGGTTTCCAGGTCAGACTTGCTCGGAGTATAAAATACTACGAGAGAGCCTATGTTTTCCCTGAAGGGCTTAGAGACGCTGGTAAGCTGCTGCGAGAGCAACCAAACGCTGATATTGTCGTGTCTGCCGCTGAAGGCGAGCTTCACTAATTCGGAGGTGCGCCTTTTTACGTCGTCCCCACAGGCAATGTCATCCAATATGAGGAGCGTCTGCGTATCTTTAGGGAATTGCTTATGCCAGAACTTCAAATGGCTGGATAACTCGTTAGGATCTAAGATATCTACGAAGAAGTCGTCATCTTTCACTCCTATGCCTTCCCAGGTGCGGTTATTCACGTAGGTGGGACAAAGCAGCACTATGTAGTCAAAGCGGTATCTAAAGGATCCTAATAGCTGCTCCACGATGAACTGGGTCTTTCCGCAGCCGGTGGGTCCTACTATCAGAGCATTGCAGGGAATATGATTCGGATCCATTATATATACAATGGACCCAGTGGAAGCAGTGCAAAGAATTGTCGCCGACGCAAAAGATAAAAGAGACACCATAGAAATGCAAAGGGAAGAGATAGACCGGTTAAAAGAGCGCGTACAGGAATTGTACGATGAAATGTGTGGTCTGAAGCGTGCAGAACGGTTTGGCGCGCTTTTGACAATGGCGGGCTGGGCTAAGGAGTCCATTAAGGACTTCATTCGATATCCCCCATAGATATATGGACTGCATTACGTGCGAACTACCTGCTGACTGCATAATCCCTCCCAAAACACCGATACCCAAACCGTGTAAAAAATACACCTGCCGTCACTGTAATAAGGTATTCTCTGAAGAAGACTTCGTTGGACATTGGTGTCCCGCGGATACTAAAGCACAAAGGACTTTAGACGACGCTCGAGAAGAGTAAGAGGTCGCAAAGAAGATCTTACTAAGCCCCCGGCAGGGGGAATTAGCATAGGTCTTTCTTTTTTATTGTTATTTTGTTAAATGCTGCAAAGAGGCCTCAAGTAAGGGTCTATTTTTTATTGTTATTTTGTTAAATGCTGCAAAGAGGTCTCAAGTAAGGACCTATTTTTTATTGTTATTTTGTTAAATGCTGCAAAGAGGTCTCAAGTAAGGACCTATTTTTTATTGTTATTTTGTTAAATCATCGTAATCGAAGAATGGTTAACATGATTATCTTTTTGCTGGTTTCAACGATGAGAAAGAATGATGCCTCATCTTTTAATGGGGGGTTTAACAAAATAACAAGAAATAATAGACCCTATCCTAAAACCCTCTTACAGGGTTTAACAATTTAACAATAAAAAATAAGGTGTATATAATGAAGTGCGTGCAATGTGATAGAGCTTTTAGTAGCAAGCAGCGACTGCAATACCATCTTTCCAAGAAAGTCTGTCAGAAGACCATCAGCACTGTTTGCGGTGACTGCGGTAAGGAACTGTCCACAGTACAGGCCCTACGATATCACCGCGAGCATAGAGTCTGCCTTAAAGGTCATTGCCGCCGATGCGATGAACCCCTCTTCGAAGAAAACTGGCATAAGTACCGCTGCCGTCGCTATGACCTCACAGATGTGGTCTGCGAGACCCACGGCGATTTAGCAGAGCGATGTTGCCCCCTTGAAACCGGCCGGGTGCTCACGCGACGTAAGAAGGAGATCGACGAAGACTTCGTATGCTTCGACGACTATGAGGGTGTAAGGTGGGAGAATAGGGAACACTGGGATGGCATCTGCGACCGATGTGGCTGTATACGTAGCGGCCAACATATTTGGTGCTGCCTTTACGATGGCCCTAAGCCCTTAGATCATTATCTGTTGGTAAGAAAAGAGTGGAATCTACTTAAGGTATAATGTTACCTTACATCGCAGCGTTCCTAGGAGGTGTGACTATTACCTTATCAGCGTATGAAATGGCGGAAAAAATGAGGGTAGACACAGCAGATGACTACTTATCCGCCCATGAAGAGGATTAGTCGCACAACGGATTATCCTCCGCTCGACGTTCGATGTCAAACTTCCATCGGCCGTTTACCTTACCATGACTGCGTAGGTGTGTATATTCTTCACCCTGCAGTATGTATCTCACACAGTCAGGCGCCCAAAGGCTGTATTCCTGACCGTCGCGTTCTAAGACCAACCTCAAACGGTCGATGTCTTCGAATGCGACGTAGTTTTTTATTCGATATGAAACGCCTTGCGACAGATCTCGCCAGTGTGTTTGTTCAAGAATCATTATACCTATGAAATATTTTAAGGTGCGTGCTTAAAGTGTCTTGACCTTTGAATGCCTTAATGCACCAAGGGCAAGGAATGCGAATACCGGCAACATATTCGTCTATTTCCCTGCAAAGTAGATCATAATCATTGCTTACGATGGTTAAATATCCATTTTCTTCATATCGTTCCAACATTACCTTTTGTTTCTCGGACAATACGCCGGTGCCTTTGGGTGTCTTCAATTCTATGCATAATCCATTGTATTTATTATGGTTGTTAAGGATCAGCAGATCAGGTTGACCTGCCTGGTAGCCTTTCCGCCAGCTTTTAATGCGCTTACTTGCGGTGTCCTGCAGTTCTCCAAGACCTGGAACTATGATTACGTGCGAGTAGAACCTACGCACCCTGTGTACGGTTCTATCGTGTATGTCTGCCTCCGTTTCTATCTTAAATGCCATTGGATTTGAACCATTGAATCGCTTCTCCATATCGTATTTACCTGTCTTCCTTAGCGTGGGTAGAACGTCACCCAACACCCATTTCCTGAACTTTTTTGCTTCAGCCTTTTCAGATCCGAATATCAATTCGTAAAGACCTTCCTCCGTCAAATACACGGCATTGGGTTGTGCGTTAAGGGTGTCACGCTGAGTTACACCCTTTAAAGACTTCAAAGTTACCCTGTTTTCCTCTGATACGTGATCAGACGCCGCTTTTCTGGAATTTACGTAGCCCAACGCCGCCGCCACCTCCTTCGCTTTGAAGTAAAGTTTATCGCCTTGCACTATGCATTGCAGTTTGTTGTCGTTGTTTTCGAATACGCGAAGCATTATATACCAACGATATTTTAATACGCAACGCTCTTTAGCTGATTCATTTCTACGCTCAGTTGCGCGTCTGAGACTACGAAAATGTATGCGTTTATCTTATCGCCGTCGCCCGCGGAGGCATTCTTGGTGCGTTTGATCTCCAAAGTGATACCATCCTGCGTATTTACTAAACGTAAACCCTGGCCATGTAGGTCTTCGTCGTTAATGGTGCGCATGTCAATCCACAGCGCATACTTATCCTTAAAGAATTCCTCGGGGCTAATTTGGTCGCCAAACTTGCGCATGGCCTCTCTGTACACGTCTGCAGGCTTTATCCCCTGGGAGTAGACCTTGTTTGGAACGCCGTTTATGTTGACCCCCACGTTAGTAATGTTGGGGTTGTGAAAGGCCTCGGAGTCGCGCTTACCGGCTTCGTAGGGTTTGGCAAACACCAACATCAGCCCCGTGAGACTTCTTCGGGGGAGGTTAATGCTTTGGTTGATAACCTCGTCCGTCTTATCCAGGAAGCTAAATGTCTTATACATCACTACGTGGTCGTAAAGGAATGCCTTTCCGGAGCTGTATTCCATGCCAGCGCTACGGGCCAGCTCTTCGCTGTACACGGTCTCGTACTGCAGCTCTAAGTTGGTGATAGAATAGGGATCCACGGCTCCACTGATTGCGCTGTCCATGCCTCCTATGACATTTGTAGTGTCTACCAAGGTTACTTCAAACTGTAACTCGGATAACTGCCTGGGGTAGTACACACCATGACTCGTAATTACTTCGAAATCCAAAGGGATAACGTACTTGCTACCATAGGCAGTCTTTACCCTCGTCGCGTCTGCTACTGCGGTTGCTCCGCTGGAGTCAGTAGGCGCGGGGTTAGTATCGCTGCGAAGCTTACGAAGAATAACGCTTCCAATTCCCTGCTCTATCTTTTGTGCACGGTCAAAGGCTGTTAGCCACAGGTCCTTATACGTGGCGTACAAATCGTACCTATTCAAATCCAAGAGGGATTCCCCTGCGAACTTGATTCTCATCTTAGAGACGAGGTTCCTACCCACATTATTGACGGTATAGCGCTTGTCCTTGGTGCTTGGCTGCACCGCTAGGTCGAACCTTAAAGCCAAGGTACCAGGAACCAATACTAGGTTATCCGTTAGGCGGGGTACGCCCACATACAGCGTCTCACCTGGCTTTGCGCTAGAAGGCGTGAATGTAACCCGGTGAAAGGTGCGTTCTGCTTTCAGTCCGCCGACCTGCTTAGGTAATATGTTGGGGTTTAACTTTGAGCTTATCATATATAATGGAAGTAAAAGGAACGGATTTTGATCCCCTTACCGAAGAAGGTCAAGTCGACATTAACGACGAAGAATACGACGCATGGACTACAGGCGCGGAAACCGACCCCCTAATCTACGACATGGCCCTAGAAAACACGTACGGCAGTAGGTGGAAAAGCTTCAAGACCTCCTTGAATCGCATGTGGCGCGAAAAGAACCCGGGTAAGTCCGTCCCCGAGTACATAGAACTTCGAAACATGGGTGAGCAGGGAGCAACCGCGCGGGAAACCGTAGAGTGGACAACGCAAGAGCTAACGCAGCGCTATTCCCACTTCGAGGCCGACGACGTAAGGCTCACGGAACGCGGAAACAAAGTCCTCATAAGCGTCCAAGACTTGAGATTTCCTGACAAAGACCGCTGGACGAAACCGCAACCCCTTTTCGACGACAATGGTGAAGTTAGGGGTGACGTGGCAAGATTAAAAGGCTTTCAACTAGCTACCAGAAGTGCGTTAGAAAGGTTGGCAGCCTTGAATGAAAGGGTCGCACTAGAAAAACACGCCGAGGAACTACAAGAAACGTTGAAGGAAAAGGAAGCAAATTACGAAAGACAAATACGGCGGCTAACCGATGCTCACAAGAAAGAAATCGAGGGCAAGAACGAAGTCATACTGCAACTCAGGCGAGAAGCTGAAACGGCTTTAGACGAAAGAGACCAAGTCCGACACGCCTTCAATCTTGTTCTAAAAGACCTGGATATGAGCAAGGAAGAAGCTAAGAACTTGCGTATCACCATAGCAGACTCTTTAGAGGAACGGCGGCAGTTGGTTGCCGAAAATAACACTAAAGAAGAGCAAATCCGGCAAATGAGACAGGCCATCGAAGACCTGGAGGGGCAAATAGAGCGGCAGCAGGAAATAATCAATGACCAAACTCGTACTGAAGAGGAAAGGGAGGCAGCTCAAAGAAAACTAGAAACCCTTCGAGCACGCCATGCGGAATTACAAACGCAAATAGAAGGTAAGGAAAGGGAGTTGGGGCTTACCACCAAGGAAAAGGTAAAAAGAGCCCTTTTGAAGTATGGCGTTCCACTGGCATTTGCGGTCGCTATTAGCACCGTAGTAGGAGTTATCCTTAGCGCGCTTAAGGCTACAGGCGCGGGCGTAAAGAAATTAGGCAATGGGCTGACGGACTTAGGAAAAAAGATGGCAGCCGGTCTTCCTGGGCTGCTGGGTTCGGTTGTTTCCTTGGCACTTAGGACCGGCGGAGAATTGTTAAAGTTCGTGGGGAATAACATTTGGATATTAGTCGTCGCTATTGGGGTGGTCCTCCTGAAGAAGATGAAGGCTTGATCTTCTCATCGGACGGTGTCCTGCTTTGAGGATAATGAAAGACGGTATTAGCACCGCCCTGGTAATTTGGAACCAACGGCAACACACTCATGGTAGAAATGGGCTTATGACTCCAGGCTGCATTAGCGGGCCTGCGACCTATGCGATTTATCCCAAACTTGCCGTCATCAGAAGTGACTTGCAACTTAGCATATTTACAATTGGCTAGCATATGAAAAGTCACTGGCGTTAGGTCTTCAGTGGATCCAGTGTAGGGCTCCATCGAAAAATGGGTAACTTTCCTGGTGTTCGTTGAAGTTCGATAAGGAAGCAGGGGCTTATTATTCTCATCGATAAGCCTAAACCCCACATTCGCATGCGTATTTGCATTAATGCTAATAGTGCAAATGACCAATGCAGTGCCCCCAACCTCAACCCACAGTCCGACGTCATGCCAAGCGCCGTTGTCATATCCCTCTTCATCTAAGCGGTGGGTATAACGCGTTTCCCTCACGTATGGATTCATATATTACAGGGAACAAGTTCCCTTCTAGAGGCTCATTACCGTCAAAGTGCTGATGGTCATGTGGTTATAGACAGTATTCCTTTGATTTTCTATGCTATTTATGCAAACACTCCCGGTGTCATCTACTCTTATCTGCAGCTTTACCTTCCCGTGGCAATCAGCAACCATGTGGAAAGTCCAAACGGAAAGATTCTCAGAGCTATTCGTTGGCGGCTCTACTGAGAAATGCGTGGGCTCTCTGTTGTTCGTCTTCGCGCGCATGGGCTGTAATACTCCATTGTCGTCGCAGAAACGAAATCCTATATTCGCACTGCTAACGGCCCCCAAAGAAATGCTGCATAATATCAACTTCTTTCCGGAGTAGTTCAAATCCACGGACATCCCCGTGACATCAACCCAAGATGCTTGGGTGTATTTTTTCTCGCCTGTGTAAGTCGTATAAACGCAATCTACTCCAGTTACGTAGGGGTTGTTCATCGCCATATATAATAACTCAGACCAATGCTTGCAGCTGCTAGGCCGGCCTTTAGTAAGTTATGGTCATATTCCTCAGGTATCGCAGGCAGGACCTTCTTTGATGGTTTCTTAACTACGGGTAGCTTCGTTTCGTGTGACTTTTTTGGCTTCTCTACGAAGTGAGGAATGTTCCTAAGAGTGTCAGAGTTCACGTCGTTCACCCCAAACTTCATATCCTTAGTAGCTCGCTGCAGTTTGTTGTTGTATCCTACTACAGAACCAGTATTTATAGATAAATTACTAGGCATTAACCAACAACCCGGGGCTACTGCGTAGTCCAACCTCGCCTTAGAATTTTGTATGGCTAGTTGGTAACGCTGTACGCCCTTGCTAATGTCGCCCTCCAAGATTGAACTTTCAAATAAGATCAAGGCTTCGGCTCGCGTTTCTTCTGCGGCGCCAGTATTTCCGATTATGCTGGATCGGGTGTTTACCTGAGCTCCAAGGATAGAATACACGTAAGCTTCTATGCTGCGGTTTAAACGGGCAAGGCCGGCTTTGGTTAGTCCTTTACCTTCTGGGGGTATGAAATTAAGATATTGCTTTGTTTGCTCGTCGTTGGTAATTTTGATAATCAGTGGATTAGCCCCTGCATACTTACCGCCCTCGTCTTTGAACAAAGGTCCGTCTCTAACTTCCTTAGTGGTCTTAGCGTTTGGTTCAAAGAAGGTGCTACTGTCGTGAGTTTCCTTATGATACCCAGTGTTCCATCGTAGATTCAATGCATGAACTTCCTTATCACTTAGCTCGTGTCCGCCAATCCCCCAATAAGCCCAAATATGTCCCAGACCATTGTTAGCGCCGGCAGTGCATCGGAAATCCTTCCCTACAACGTCAAACTCCTTACAAAGTCTGTCATAAGCCGGCACGCTGTATTTATTATCTCTTGGATAAAACGTGGCATCTCCCGGTAATGCAGTAACGCCCATCTCATGCAGTATTCTTCTAACCGTGAAGTGAAAATGAAACATAAATATTGAATTCTTCATCAAGCTTGCGCTTACACCACAGCCGCTAGTGGCACACCAAACTGCAAAGTTTAGTTGCTGCGGCCAATAACGCATGTTAGGACCGCTTAACCATTCATGAGATTCCTTAGCGGTGGTATGAACAATGGGTACGTTTTTGAAGATATATC
Organism: Actinia tenebrosa; assembly: GCF_029948245.1. Classification (NCBI taxonomy): domain Eukaryota; kingdom Metazoa; phylum Cnidaria; class Anthozoa; order Actiniaria; family Actiniidae; genus Actinia; species Actinia tenebrosa. The sequence goes on along the minus strand of NW_028292577.1, from coordinate 4,170,782 downwards.
GCACCTTTAACGGAAAGGAATGCTTGTTAAAAATCCGCATGTTCAACGTTAAATCCAAGCTTGGATGTTCATTAAACGTAACTGCGGGTATCGGATAAGTACTGGTACCAAGCAATAATTCCTTTGACCAACTGGATTCAACATGCGTTGGCGCTGGCGTTGGCTTATGCATTGGCGAATGCTTCAGTTGATCGTCTATTTGATTAACCAGCGTAGGCTTCAAATCCTCGTTGCTGTACATCCTAGAGCCGTTGAAGTAAATCCCATCAGGCCTCCTTTCGAACTTACTAGCATCCGCGTGCGGAAACATCTTCCTAAAGGCCCTCCAGTTCCAGTAATCCCGGTTGTCGTGATGTGGCTGCTCCTGTATATCATTCCCAAAAGCGTCGTACATTAGTATATATAATGGATGTTATACCATCAGCGCCTAAGTTGTACCCAGATGTTCCCTATACTACACCTAATGAACTAAACGCCGAAAACTTTCGTCTGAATAAAGCGAACTTAATCCTGGCTTACTTGGAAGGGCAGGCAAAACACTATGAAAAAGTTAGAAAAAAGTACGTTAGAGCCCGGAGTACGCTACATAAGATTGCGATAACTTCAGGATCCATGTCCGTGGCGTTAACAGGCACCGGCGTTGCCACCTCACTTACCGGGCCTGGAATAGTCGTTGGCGTTCCTTTGGCCAGCGTTGGAGCCGTCTGCGGCATTGTTTCCGCTGTTACGACAGGCATTATGAAACAGTTGTCAAGCAAAATATCAAAACACGACACGACAATAGCTCTGTCAAGGGCTAAAGTAAATACGATCACTGACCTTGTCTCAAAGGCTTTGCGTGACAGAAAGATAGACGACGTAGAATTCTCGCTTATCTTAGCCGAAGAGGAAAAGTACGAGAAATTAAAGTCGGACATAAGGAATAAAAAAACAGTCGTAAAAGATCTTTCCGAGGAATCTCGCAAAAAGATCTATCAAGAAGCGAAAGAAGAGCTTCAAAGAAAGCTTGCTCAGTAAACATCTGCTTCGAAAAGAGCGTGACAGGATTTCGTTTACATATCGAACGGCAGTCTGGAAATTACGCGTAATCTTATGCCATAAGATTTATACCATAATACACGGCATGACCTTATTTAGTAAATTATTGCGCGTAATATAAATTATTTAGCGAATTATTACGCGTAATATAAATTATTTGCATGACCTTATTTGGCGAATTATTACGCGTAATTTCTCATCTTATGCCATAAGATTCACTATCTTCTTGGAATCCATCCTAAGAGGGGGTGGTTGGGGTCGATTTCGTGAAATATTTCGTAGATTACGTCAGGGTAATAAGGAATATCCTTATCCAGCCGACAAAACATCCACTCGGCTTTTGTCATATCAGAAACCTCGGGAATAGACTTACCGGTAATTTCAGACAAAAGATAGGGAATAGCTTTGTAATATTTCCCTAGTTTTAATTTTTTCAGCGTTTTCCGTAGACTTTGCGGGGTTGTCTCTTCTAAGTGGTCTATGATTTTCTTCTTTACTTCGTTATCTAAATATACCGGTCGATAACCTTGGATATGACTCATCCAGTCCCTAAAGTATTTTATTCTTTTGTATGGCGTCTTCTTACGACCTCCGTTGGAATAATATTGCTCTTTGGTAGCACAAGGCACGGCATTACGAATATTCTTACCGCACTCGTAACACTGTGCTGACGTGTCGTCTTCTATTTGCATTTTCTTACCACAACAAATATACTTATTTGGTTTAGTAGACACAAACTTGGGTTTCAAGCACTTTACACAGAAATCATAAACAAACTCTTTACATTCTTCGCACTCCATATATAGACTAACATATTTGCGCTGTTGCCCTCAACCACACTTGAGTGGGGTTGTTCCCGTAGGTGGATTTTTGACACGGGTCTTGCCCGTGTTGAGATTGCGCTGGAACCCCCATTCCCTATACTACTTCTATTTGTTTATTTGTTTATTTGCTTATTTGTTTATTTGCTTATTTGTTTATTTGTTTATTTGTTCATTTGTTTATTTGTTTATTTGCTTATTTGCTTATTTGTTTATTTGTTTATTTGTTTATTTGTTTATTTGTTTATTTGTTTATTTGCTTATTTGTTTATTTGCTTATTTGCTTATTTGTTTATTTGCTTATTTGTTGATGTGTTGATGTGTTGATGTGCTGATGTGCTGATGTGCTGATGTGCTGATGTGCTGATGTGCTGATGTGCTGATGTGCTGATGTGCTGATGTGCTGATGTGCTGATGTGCTGATGTGCTGATGTGCTGATGTGCTGATGTGCTGATGTGCTGATGTGCTGATGTGCTGATGTGCTGATGTGCTGATGTGCTGATGTGCTGATGTGCTGATGTGCTGATGTGCTGATGTGCTGATGTGCTGATGTGCTGATTGTTGATGTGTTGATGTGTTGATGTGTTGATGTGTTGATGTGTTGATGTGTTGATGTGTTGATGTGTTGATGTGTTGATGTGTTGATGTGTTGATGTGTTGATGTGTTGATGTGTTGATGTGTTGATGTGTTGATGTGTTGATGTGTTGATGTGTTGATGTGTTGATGTGTTGATGTGTTGATGTGTTGATGTGTTGATGTGTTGATGTGTTGATGTGTTGATGTGTTGATGTGTTGATGTGTTGATGTGTGCTGTGTTGATGTGTTGATGTGTTGATGTGTTGATGTGTTGATGTGTTGATGTGTTGATGTGTTGATGTGTTGATGTGTTGATGTGTTGATGTGTTGATGTGTTGATGTGTTGATGTGTTGATGTGTTGATGTGTTGATGTGTTGATGTGTTGATGTGTTGATGTGTTGATGTGTTGATGTGTTGATGTGTTGATGTGTTGATGTGTTGATGTGTTGATGTGTTGATGTGTTGATGTGTTGATGTGTGTTGATGTGTTGATGTGCTGATGTGTTGATGTGTTATTTATTGCTTCTTTTGTTTTTTTGTGTTGTTTTTTTGCGTTTTTTGTGTGTTTTGTTTGTTTGTTTGTTTGTTTGTTTGTTGTTGTTGTTGTTGTTGTTGAGTTTTATTTTCTAGTAGGAATAATACTTAAGGGGTTTTCGTCTGTTGGCTGGGAAGATTTAGTGGACGATCGACTTAGTTTCAATATCATAGTTTTATATTCAAAATGATATTTTTAGCAATTGCAATTTTTGTCTCATTCATCGATTACAAAAAGAGAGTTTGCGTTGACTTAAATAAATCCTCTTTAAAATCAGTTGAATTACTTGATGAAAGGGATGTCTTGAAAAACCCAAAAGACGTGCCACTCAGCAAAAGAAGCAAACATCATGGCATCTCGTCATCAATCGACCCTCTACAGGAACTAGGAAGATTCGACGAGGCTGCTCTAAGGAGGAACGACAATGGGCTGCCAGCAAAAAGAGATCAATGGCGAAAATCTAACAAGAAGCAGAAGAGTAGCTGCAGGAGGTAAGAAAAATAGATGGATAGACAGCGTTATCTAATTGCAAGTTACAGTTTTTCACTTTTGTAGTTTGGTGAAAAATAATTTATGTTACTTCGTCTCTCCTTTTTTTTTAAATATTTCCAGCAAAGATGTCCGAGTTAAAGCAACAAACTCGACAACAAGTACAATGGAACCTACCACCACAACAACACCACCCACTGCAGCTGTTCAAGGAGACGTCTCAGTAGATGCTACAAGAGAACCTGCAACAAGTACCATAACCCTTGCCACAAGTACAATGGGACCTACCACCACAACAACACCACCCACTGCAGCTGTTCAAGGAGACGTCTCAGTAGATGCTACAGGAGAACCTGCAACAAGTACCATAACCCTTGCCACAAATACAATGGAACCTTCCACCACAACAACACCTACCGCAGTAGCTGCTCATGTGAGCAGTGTAGCCTTGACAGCACCTGCCGTAGAAGGGTCTCAAGATAATATCCCGCTGTCGGGATGCACTACATCGATTCCTATCAAGTGTTATAATGCATATCACGAATACGGTTAATTCAGTGTATAAAGAAACTTCCACATATAGTTGTAAACAGTTGTGATTTTTAAGCGCGCAGGTATTGATAAATGGTCAATCAAAATTCTGTTTGTCTTAATCACAAATAAACATATAAAGTTAATGATCTTTGTATGCGTTTTTATAAGTAAAAATCCTAATTCCTCAGAGCAGTAAACACAGCTTTCGCGTTATGATGTATGGATTCCCATTATATTCCTCGTCAATCATTCTCTGAGAAGGATGTTCTATTCTATATTCATGTGTCTTTTGGTGTGCAACCGTTCAACAAAGAAATGATACTGTTTAGGAAATGACAAATAACAACAACGCCCCAGAATAATAGTCGTCTTCACCATCACCGTCAACGTCACCGTCATCATCATCATTTTCCTATCATGATTTATCTATTCTCGTCTAATTTCTTTCGGTGATTATTTTTCATTCTACAAACCAATTACAACTTATACAAAACAAATTAAAAGTATGTTACTACTTTTTTGTTTCATCCACGATTTTTGACACAAAAAAGTAGTAAAATCATGACTCCCACGAACAAAGAAACTCTTGGAATTAAAAGTAATTCCCCAATGAATGTCCCATAGAGTATTTGTATCTCATGGTTGTAATTCTCTAATAACCCCAGTTGAGCAAATATATTAATCAAAGGCATCGAGTAAAGGTTGACGACGGGGGTCATATAATCAGTACCAAGTACATGCATTTAGGCAGAGAGATTTGATAATTGAAAGCATTTGGTATCCGCACCTTGGAGAGCAAGAGATATGAAGACCATATTTTTATTCCTGATCTTCGCGGGCTTTTCTTTTCGATCCCTCATTTCTGCTCCAATAAATCAAGGTAAATGACAAATTTATTTTCCAACATTTGATTTCTTGGAAATAGATAGTCAATTATTTTTGAACCTTCAATGAAAAAGTTCGTCATTTCGTTCAATCGTAGGAGGATTTCGATTTCATTTCTCTCTTTTTCTTCTCGTGACTTCTCTTTGTTCGTTTGTTTTTTTGGGTTTTTCTTTTTCTTTTTCAATTTTGTGTGTGTGTGTGTGTGTGTGTGTGTGTGCTTGCTTGCTTGCTTGCTTGCTTGCTTGCTTGCTTGCTTGCTTGCTTGCTTGCTTGCTTGCTTGCTTGCTTGCTTGCTTGCTTGCTTGCTTGCTTGCTTGCTTGCTTGCTTGCTTGCTTGCTTGCTTCGGTAGGTAGGTAGGTAGGTAGGTAGGTAGGTAGGTAGGTAGGTAGGTAGGTAGGTTGTTTGTTTGTTTGATTGTTTGTTTGTTTGTTTGATTGTTTGTTTGTTTGTTGTTGTTGTTGGGTTTTATTTTCAAGTAGGAATAATACTTAAGGGGTTGTCGTCTGTTGACTGGGAAGATTGAGTGGACGATCGAACCAGTTTCAATATCATATTTTTTAGTTTTATATTCAAATTAGTTGTGATATTTTTAGCTATTGCAATTTTCGTCTCATTCATCGATTAAAAAGAGAGAGTTTGCGTTGACTTAAATAAATCCTCTTAATAATCAGTTGAATCACTTGATGAAAGGGAAGTTTTGAAGGACCCAAAAGACGAGCCACTCACCAAACGAAGCAAGCATCATGGCAACTCATCATCAATCGACCCTCAGGAACTAGAAAGACTCGACGAGGCTGTTCAAAAGAGAAACGACAATCAGTTGCCAGCAAAAAGAAGACCATGGCGAAAATCTAATAAGAGGTGGCGAAGAAAGAAGCACACGAGTAGATGCAGGCGGTAAGAAAAATGAATGGATGGATGGATGGATGGATGGATGGATGGATGGATGGATGGATGGATGGATGGATGGATGGATGGATGGATGGATGGATGAATGGATGGATGAACAACTGTTATATGTAATAGAATTATGTAGTTGCAATTGAGGATGTTTAGCGCTTGTAGTTTGGTGTAAATTCATGTGACTTGGTCTCTTTTTAATTTTATTGATTTGTAGCTGCAAAGATGGCCGAGTGAAAACGTCTACGAGAAAACCAGGAACATTTGCCACAAGTACTTCAAACCCTGGCACAAGTACAAAGGAACCTACCGGACCTGCTGATGTGAGCACTGTAGCCTTGACAACACCTGGTATACAAGAGACTTTAGATGCGAACCCGCAGACAACTTTATGCCCTACAGAGGGGCTTTTTCGTTGTTATGGTATGCATAGATACGGTTAATTCATTATGGAAAGAAACTTCCTCACATAGTCGTAATCAGTTGATTTGTAATCATAGCATGCAATTATTAATAAATACTCGATCGATTGCAACTTTGTTTCTTTTATTAATAAGTAAATGTAACGTTAAAGATCTTTGGTTATGCGTCGTATTAATTATATAAATAAAAATCAAACACTTCCCTTGAAGATAAAGAAAACACGGGATGTGTGTGCACTCAACCCTGATATCAGTGAAGTGCCAATTCTCGAATCTGCCGGAATCACTTGCCGAAGGCTCAGCACTAGGCAATCCACACAAACCAGCGCCGCCTACAAACAACACCCACTGAAGCTAACTCTCGTCGCTGCTGCCAAAACCAGCATGACGTAAGTGTCCCTTGCCCAGACACTTTGCCTCACCATTGAAAAGTCTCTACAGCAGGCATTACAGGCCAATGACTCGACGACTCCGTTAACTATTGTTGGCGAAGTGTGTTTCTCTCTTTCACGCTCCAATAAGAAAAGTGCCCTCGATACTCTCGTTTTAGTGAACTTGGATGTCGCAATCCCAGTCGGCAATCCCTTTTTCATCACTAACAACACCTCGGTGCGCTTCGCAACTCAGCAAGTAACCGATACAAAGCTAAAGCTCCAAAGCTAGGAACCGACTCAAATGTTGGTACGGAACCACTGTATTATATGTCCTCGCCAAAATATCCTTTGCCCAGCAACAAAACGTGGTACCAACCTCAGCTCACATTGTAGATACGTACAGTGGGGAGAAAGGTGCGCATGCCCAAAGACTGTATGAACCATGCACCGTTCGGCGTCACGATCATAACTGCTGGGCCCGTTTTACCAGCCAAGTGATTCCTCCAGTAAAACTTACACCTCCTTCCCGTTAAGTCACAATACTAAAGCATTACAAAAGACTCTCGCCAAACAAAACCGTCAACTACCCACAATCTACGACAATCCTAGGTTGGGAGTGGAACTAACGCAAACTATCTGCAAGTCCCCACCGTGGCGTCGGCGTACTCCTCTCTTGTCCTCGACCCACGCCATTAAAAGTATGCGCTCTTTCATTGGGCCTTACAAAGTCCTTAGACGTGTCTTTCCGGACTGCTCCATGCTAATCGACACTCTTGATGCTGCGATCTCTAGCCTTCAGTCACAATACAAACTCAACCTGCACAACGGTCTCCTTCACAAGTTTAAACCTGCACAACAGGGCCTCACATCTAACAACACTATTGTTCTACCACGCCTATCAGACACCTTATGAATCGTAACCAAAGAAGGCCTTCAATCAACATTACATGTTTTCCATGACAACCATCTCCACCTGGCAAGCTTTTTTACAGCCAAACTCCGCAAACACCAATTACTTGGCAACAATGCAGAATTGAAGCGTCTGATTGTGCTAGTCGCAATGCTCCCGAGTGTCAAGTACAAACTTGCCAGGGGTTTTCTTTCATCTTATAATCATTCTTCGTCTAGTCTTTTCGCCCTTCTGTCGATATACTTTTGTGTTTTATTCTGCAAACAAACAAGAACTTATACAAGTAATATCAATTAAAAGTAATACCACAATGAATGCCCCATAGAGTATTTGTATCTCAAGGTTATAATTCTGCAATAACCCGGGTAAAGCCAATATATTAACCAAAGGTTGACGACGGGGGTCATATAATCAGTACCAAGTGCATGCATTTAGGAAGAGTGATTCGATTATTGAAAGCAATTGGTATCTCCGCACCTTGGAGAGCAAGAGATATGAAGGCAACACTTCTACTCCTGATCTTCGCGGGCTTTTCTTTTCAATTGCTCATTTCGGCTCCCATAAATCAAGGTAAATGACAAAGTTTATTTTCAACATCTTGAAAAAAAACTTTTTTGGTTTCTTGGAATTCGAAATAAATAGTTAAATCATTTTGATTCTTCACTGAATTAAAGAGTTCGTCAATTCGTTCAATCGTAGGATCATTTCCATTTCTCTTATTTTATTGTTTTTCTTTTACTTTTCTTTTTTTTTTTTTTTTTTTTTTGTTTTTTTTTTGTTTTTGTTTTTGGTTTCAGTTTAATAATAATAATAATAATAATAATAATAATAATAATAACTTTATTTATTTATATAGCCCTATTTCCATAAAAAGCCCAATAGTGCTTAACAATTATAAAAATAAATGAATAAAAATTTACAATTATGTATCACTAACGTATTGAAATAAATAAATATCTATCTTATAAGTATATTAAAAAATAGTTTATCCAAGTATAAATTATATATATATATATATACATTGGCCATATAATTATACTTAAGCAAACGCTTCCTTAAAAAGGTAAGTCTTAATTAAGGACTTAAAACTGGAAACTGAGCCAGCAGTCTTGATATCATGAGGCAAAGAATTCCATAAATAAGGGGCAGCATAATAAAATGCTCTATATCCATAAGATCGTAAATTATAACTAGTCATGACTAAATTATTACCTGATGACGATCTAAGAGTGCGTCTAGGTTTATAGATATTAACTAGATCAGATATACATCCTGGAGCCTGTCCATTAAGGGCCTTATGTGTAAATAGTAATATCTTATATTTAATCCTCTGTTTAACTGGTAGCCAAAGTAAATCGTATAAAATAAGTCTTATATGTTCATACTTGCGAGTAAGGGTTACTATACGAGCAGCTGAATTCTGAACCTTCTGTAAACGTTCGATAGCATAGTCTGGTAGTCCAAATAAGAGAGAATTGCAAAGATCTAACCTAGATGTAATAAGTGCATGGACTAATGTTTCTGCAGACTTGCGAGTAAGATATTTTCTTATTCTACTAATGTTTTGTATCGACCACACCAATATCCTCTTTTTTGACATTCAAAATATTTGGGCTATTCTTGTTTGCATTTGCAATTGACTACAGAAAGAGAGTTCGCTCTGACCTAAAATATCCTCTTTATAAATCAGTTGAATCACTTGATGAAAGGGATGTCTTGAAGAACTCAAATGACGAGCCACTCAGCAAACCAAGCAAGCATCATGGCGTCTCATCATTAGTCGACCCTCTACAGGAGCTAGGAAGACTCGACGAGGCTGTTCTAAAGAGGAAAGACAATGAGTTGCCAACAAAAAGAGATCCATGGCGAAGATCTAATAAGAGGTGGGGAAGAAAGAAGCAGAAGGGTAGCTGCAGACGGTAAGAAAAAAGGATGGGTGGGTGGATGGATGGATGGCTTGCTGGCTGGCTGGCTGGATGGATGGCTAGCTGGATGGATGGATGGCTGGATGGATGGCTGGCTGGATGGATGGATTGCTGGCTGGATGGATGGATTGCTGGCTGGATGGATGGCTAGATGGATGGCTTGATGGATGGATGAACAACTGTAACATGTAATAGAATTATTTAGTTGCAATTGAAACAATGATAAAAGGGTAAATTATACACCATGAAAAGATGAAAAAACTTACTGACGTTTCGGACGCTAGTCCTTTGTCAGAGTAAAAGAGAAAGAGGTGGTACTAAGGAGTGTTTATATATTGACAACAAGACAAAAGAAACCAATGAGAACAAGGTGGGCAAAGAAAAGAAAGAAACAATCAAAAGACAAATGAATGGGTTGGTTAAAGGCAAAACGTTCATTAATTCCGTTGGGACTAAGAGTGCCCAATAGTTGAATAAGCTGCATTTCTTTGGTCTTGCGACAATCATTGTTGCCGTTAATCAAAGAAAGACCGAAAACAATGAAGTCAGAAAAAGAATGGTTAGCTTGATTGAAATGACGGGAAACTGGTTTGGTGGAATCGTTATTGCGAATATCATAACGATGATTGCAAATGCGATCACCACAACTTTTCTCTGCCTGACTCTGATACTCGCACTTCTGCTCTTTTCAACAACCGCCCTCTTTTTCTTCCCTCCTTTAACTATGATTGGAAACACCGACGCAGCTCACACTAGTTTTCAGCTAGTTATCTCTTTTTAGTTGCAATTGAGGATGTTTAGCGCTTGTAGCTTGGTGTAAATTCATGTGACTTCGTCTCTCTTTTATAATTTTATTGATTTGCAGCTGCAAAGACGACCGAGTGAAAACGTCTACGAGAAAACAAGGAACATTTGCCACAAGTACTTCGAACCCTGGTACAAGTACAAAGAAACCTTCCTCCCAAACAGCACCTACAGGTTCTGCTGATGTGAGCACTGTAGCCTTGACAACACCTGCCATACCAGAAACTCTAGATGCGATCCTGCAGACAGCTTTATGCCCTACAGCGGGTCCTTTCGGATGCCCTCTGGGCATGCATAGATACGGTTAATTTATTATGGAAAGAAACTTCCTCACATAGTCGTAATCATTTGATTTGTAAGCATAGCATGCAATTATTAATAGATACTCGATCTATCGCAACTTTGTTTATTAATGAATAAACGAAATGCTTAAAGATCTTTGGTTATGCGTCGTATTAATAATATTAATAAAAATCGGACACCTCCCTTAAAGATAAAGAAAACACGGGATGTGTATGCACTCCACCCTGATATCAGTGAAGTGCCATTTCTCGAATCTGTCCGAATCACTTACCAAAGGCTAAGCACAAGACGATCAACACTAACCAGCGCCGTCTACAGACAACACCCACTGAAGCTAACTCTCGACGCTGGTGCAAAAACCAGCATGACGTAAGTCTAGTGTCCCTTGCTCAGACAATTGGCCTCACCATTGAAAAGTCTTCACAGCCAGTATTACAGGCCAATGACTCGACTCCGTTAACTATTGTCGGCGAAGTGTGGGTCTCTCTTTCACGCTCCAATAAGAAAAGTGCCCTCGATACTCTCGTTTTAGGGAACTTGGATGTCGCAATTCCAGCCGGCAATCCCTTTTTCATCACTAATAACACCTCGGTGCGCTTCGCAACGCAGCAAGTAACCGATACAAAGCTAAAGCTCCAGAGCTAGGAACAGACCCAAATGTTGGTACGGAACCACTGTACCATATGTCCTCGCCCAAATATCCTTTGCCCAGCAAAAAAAGTGGTACCAACCTCAGCTCACAATGTAGATACAGTGGGGAGTAAGGTGAAGTAACCATGCACCGTTCGGCGTCACTATCACAAGTGTTGGGCCCGTTTTACCAGCCACGTGATTCCTCCAGTAAAACTTACACCTCCCTCCTGTAAAGTCACAATACTAAAGCATTACAAAAGACTCTCGCCAACCAAAACCGTCAACTACCCACAATCTACGACAATCCTAGGTTAGGAGTGGAACTAACGCAAACTATCTGCAAGTCCCCACCGTGGCGTCGGCGTACTCCTCTCTTGTCCTCGACCCTACGCCATTAAAAGTATGCGCTCTTTCATTGGGCCTTACAAAGTCTTTAGACTTGTCTTTCCGGACTGCTCCATGCCAATCGATCCTCTTGAGGCTGCGATCTCTAGCCTTCAGTCACAATACAAACTCAACCTGCACAACGGTCTCCTTCACAAGTTTAAACCTGCACAACAGGGCCTCACATCAACCAACACTATTGTTCTACCACGACTATCAATCACCTTATGAATCGTAACCAAAGAAGGCCTTCAATCAACATTACATGTTTTCCATGACAACCATCTCCACCTGGCAAGCTTTTTTACAGCCAAGCTCCGCACCAAACTCAAACACCAATTAGTTGTCAACAATGCAAAATTGAAGCGTCTGCTTTTCTTCTCGCAATGCTCCCGAGTGTCAAGTACAAATTTGCCAGGGGTTTTCTTTCATCTTATAATCATTCTACAATGATATATACATAATATATTCTACAAACAAACAAGAACTTTTATAAGTAATATCAATTAAAAGTAGTACCCCAATGAATGCCCCATAGAGTATTTGTATCTCAAGGTTATAATTCTGCAATAACCCGGGTAAAGCCAATATATTAATCAAAGGTTGACGACGGGGGTTCATATAATCAGTACCAAGTGCATGCATTTAGGAAGAGAGATTCGATAATTGAAAGCAATTGGTATCCGCACCTTGGAGAGCAAGAGATATGAAGACCATACTTCTACTCCTGATCTTCGCGGGCTTTTCTTTTCAATCTCTCATTTCGGCTCCCATAAATCAAGGTAAATGACAAAGTTATTTTTCAACATTTTGGAAAAACGTTTTTTTTGTTTCTTGGAAATAGAGATTCAAGCCTTTTTGAGTTCGTCAATTCGTTCAATCGTAGAATCATTTAAATTTCTCTTTTCGTTTTTTCTATCTTTCTTTTTTTTCTTAAGTCTTTGTTTTTAAGTAGGAATAACACTCAACACTCCTCTATTAGCTGGTTGTGCTCGAATGGAAAATCGACTTACTTTCAATATTAATATTCAAAAATTTAAAGGGTTGGATATTTTTGGCAATTCTAGTTCTTTCTCAGTTATTACATTCATAAAGAGAGTTTGCAATGACTTAAAAAATCTTCTTTAAAACTAGTTGGATCACTTGATGAAAAAGACGCTTTGAAAGCTCCAGATGGCGAGCTGCTCAAACGAAGCAAACAACACGGCATCTCATCATCAATCGACCATCTACAGGAATTAGGAACACTCGACGAGGCTGTTCTAAACAGGAAAGACAATGGGTTGCCAGCAAAAAGAGATCCATGGCGAAGATGGAGACCTAATAAAAGATGGCGAAGGAAGAAGCAGAAGAGTAGATGTAGGCGAAAGGAAATATGGATGGATGGATGTATGGATGGATGGATAAGAAGTACAATGGAACCTACCACCACCACAACGACACCCACTGCAGCTGTTCAAGATGTCTCAGTAAATGCTACAGGAGAACCTGCAACAAGTACGATAACCCCTGCCACAAGTACAATGGAACCTACCACCACCACAACAACACCCACTGCAGCTGTTCAAGGAGATGTCTCAGTAAATGCTACAGGAGAACCTGCAACAAGTACCATAGCTGCAGGAGGTAAGAAAAATAGATGGATGGACAGCGTTATCTAATTGCAAGTTACAGTTTTTCACTCTTGTAGTTTGGTGAAAGGTAATTTATGTGACTTTGTCTCTCCTTCTATTTTTTTTTTATTTCCAGCAAACAAACAACAAACTCGACAACAGGTACAATAGAAATTACAACCACAACAACAACTAACGCAGCCGATGCTCATATGAGCAGTGTAGCCTTGACAGCACCTGCCGTAAAAGGGTCACAAGATACGGTCCTGCAGTCGGGATTCTCTACATCGGGTCCTTTAAGATATGGTGGTTTTAATGGTTTTCACGATTACGGTTAATTCAGTGCATAAATAAATTTTCCACATATAGTAGTCGTAAACAATTGTGATTTTTAAGCGCACAGGTATTAATAAAAGGGCGACTAAAACTCTGTTTGTCTCAATCACAAATAAACATAAAGTTAATGATCTTTGTTTGTGTTTTTATAAATAAAAATCCTAATCTCTCTGAGAAGTAGACCCAGCTTTGGTGTCACGATATGGATTCCCATTCTAGTCCTCGTCAGTAATTCTTTGACAAGTTGTTGAGACGTGTCAGTAGATGCTGTAGTGTCTGGAGTAACAGGAGAACCTGCAACAAGTACGATAAGCCTTGACACAAGTACAATAAAACCTACCGCCACAACGACACAGCCCACTGCAGTTGCTCAAGGACACGTCTCAGTAGATGCTACAGGAGAACCTGTAACAAGTACAATAACCCTTGCCACAAAAACAATGCAACCTACCACCACAACAACATCACCCACTGCAGCTCTTCAAGGAGATTTCTCAGTAGCCGCTTTAAGGTTTGGAGTAAAAATAGTAGAACCTGCTACAAGTACGACAAACCCTGCCACAAGTACAAAAGAACCAACCACAACAATAACACTACCTACCGCAGCTGCTCATGTGAGCACTGTAGCCTTGCCAACACCTGGCGTACAAAGGACGCAACATAAGATCCCGCAGACCACTTTATGCCTAACGGGGATCCTTTCAGATGTATGGGTATGGATAGCTATGGTTAATTCATTATGGAAAGAAACTTGTATAATTAGTTGATTTGTAATCCTGCAAGTATCAATGAATTGTCGATTTATCTAAAAAACTTTGGTTGTCTTATTTACAAATAAATGTAAAGCTAATGCTTTTGGTTATTGAAGTCTAAACAACTGGTATTTTAGGCCAGTGACACAACTCTGTCAACCGTTGTTAACGAAGTACATGTTTCTCTTTCACGCTTCCACAAGGAAAGTGCTCTCGATGCTCTCGTTATAGGGGACATGGATGTGGACATCCTAGCCGGCATACCCTTTCTTAACACTAACGACATCTCGGTTCGCCCGGCAACGCAGCAAATAACGATACAATGTTACAATACCAATGAAAAGTTCAGTATACAATCCAATACCATACGCCCAATCCGCTATTGTCATCTGGCCTGGGGATTACCTAGAATTTCATCTGTTGTTAATTAACCTCTGTACGATATGTCCCGCTCAAACGTCAAACGCAAAATGTGACACCAACCTCAAGCTGAAGATATCGTGGGGAGTAAATTGCGCATATCCAATACCTCTGATGAACCATACCCCGTTCGGAGCCACCATCACATCTGTTGGGCCCATTCTACCAGCCACATGATTCCTCCGGTCACACTTCTACCTCCCTCTCTTCAGTTACACAAATTTAGCGAGTCCCGCGGCCGTTCTCCAATAGCTCTAGCCGTGGTCCTGGCCGGCTTTGTCTCCGTCTTAATGTGTAATCAGTTCCAAAAGGTTTTACAACGATACGACACCGTCTTCAAGCGTGGCATTCCAGGGTGTAATGGCTTCATAGAAGATCACCTAAACATACCTTAGCCGCGTACTACCGGACTGCTCTACACAAATCTATCAGCCTCAAGAGGCCTCTCTAGCCTTTAGTCACAAGACATACACAACCTACACAACGGTCTTATCCACGAGTTCAAAACTGCATGCACAACGGGGCCTCACATCGACCAAAATTATTGTTCTACCACGCGCATCAGACACCTTATTGATCGTAAGACAGCTCCGTAACCAAACGCGGCCTTCAATCAATGTTATACGTTTCCCGAGAACCATCTCCAAGCTCATTGGCTACCATTCGAAAATAAAGCAGTGAGCTCTGCCGCTACCGCAAAACACTTCAACGTTAACCCCATAATCGTCATCATCATAACCATCACGTCACCACCATCTTCATCAGATTATTATTAATCTTTATCCATTTGTCGCCTTCTTTTGAGTATTTTTTAAATATAAAAACAGATAAGAACCTATACAAAAATATATATTGTATTAAAAAATACCACAATAAAAGCCCCATCATAGAGTATTTGTATCTCAAAGTTCTAATTCTCCAATAATCCGATTTGAGCCAATATATATCAAAGTGAAAAGTGAGTAATGGTTAACGACAGGGGTCATATAATAAACCATTGTTACTATTGAATGCACGCCATCGTCCTCAACCACCTCTGAAATCGCTGTCAGTATGTGGTGATGTAATCCACACAGCAGCTGAAGTTCGTAACACTGGAGCACTGATGGATTCAACTTTGTGTATGGACCAACATGTCACGAACATTTGCAAAACATGCTTCTATCACTTAAGGAACATTGGTAGAATAAGAAAATATCTTACTCGCAAGTCTGCAGAAACATTAGTCCATGCACTTATTACATCTAGGTTAGATTTTTGCAATTCTCTCTTATTTGGACTACCAGACTATGCTATCGAACGTTTACAGAAGGTTCAGAATTCAGCTGCTCGTATAGTAACCCTTACTCGCAAGTATGAACATATAAGACTTATTTTATACGATTTACATTGGCTGCCAGTTGAACAGAGGATTAAATATAAGATATTACTATTAACATTTAGAAAACTCATTAATAATTCATGAAGAAAACACAATAGAAATCATGACCATGAAGGTGATTTTATATCTGATAAAGATTCGTCTTCATTTGCATAAACTTGAACTTGGATTTTCTCTATCAAACTTGGTTCATTTCGTAAAAAAATCGGTACACAATGAGAACAAACATCATAAGTTTTCGAAGCCGTTCAATAATCTCGCAGATCGTGGTTTATCGGGTCTAAAACCACTCGGCTGCGCCTCGTGTTTTATACCCGATAAAACACTCCTGCTCGTTTATTAAACATTACATAAAGCCCTTAATGGACAGGCTCCAGGATATATATCTGATCTAGTTAATATCTATAAACCTAGACGCACTCTTAGATCGTCATCAAGTAATAATTTAGTCATGACTAGTTATAATTTACGATCTTATGGATATAGAGCATTTTATTATGCTGCCCCTTATTTATGGAATTCTTTGCCTCATGATATCAAGACTGCTGGCTCAGTTTCCAGTTTTAAGTCCCTAATTAAGACTTACCTTTTTAAGGAAGCATTTGTTTAAGTATAATTATATAGCCAATGTATATATATATATAATTTATAATTCATACTTGGATAAACTATTTTTTAATATACTTATAAGATAGATATTTATTTATTTCAATACGTTAGTCATACATAATTGTAAATTCTTATTCATTTATTTATATAATTGTTAAGCACTGATTGGGCTTTTTATGGAAATAGGGCTATATAAATAAATAAAGTTATTATTATTATTATTATTATTATTACCAAGTACATGCATTCAGGTAGAGAGATTCTGTAATTGAAAGTAATTGGTATCCATATCTTGGAGAGCAAGACTAAGAAGACCAAATTGAAAGCAAAAGGTATCCGCACCTTGAAGAGCAAGAGATATGAAGACCATATTTATATTCCTGATCTTTGCGGGCTTTTCTTTTCAATCCCTCATTTCTGCTCCATTGAAAGGTACAACGACAAATTTATTTTCCAACATTTTTAGAAAAAGTTTGTTTTGTTTCTTGGAAATAGATAGTCGTCTGTTAGCTGGGGATGATTCGTGCTAGAACGGAAGATCGTAGTTTCAGTAGCATCTTTTTTTATAATTAAGAATGTTGGTATATTTTTTGGCAATTGCATTTTTTCCTATGTTATTCTTTACAAAATGAGAGTTTGTGCTGACTTAAAACATCCTCTTTAAAATAAGTTGAATCACTTGATGAAAGGGAAGTTTTAAAAGATGCAGATGGCAAACCACTCCGCAAACAGAGCAAACATCATGGCGTCTCATCATCAATCGACCTTCTACAGGAACTAGGAAGACTCGACGAGGCTGTTCTAAAGAGGAAAGACAATGAGTTGCCAGCAAAAAGAGATCCATGGCGAAGATCTAACAAGAGGTGACTTAAACAATTGATTTTTAAGCGCGCAGGTATTAATAAATCTGCGATCAAAACTTTCTTCGTCTTATTCACAAATAAACATAACGTTTATGTTCTTTGTTAGTTTTTTATGCATAAAAAGCTCTCGTATCAGTAGACCCGGCTTTGGAGTCATGAATTCTAATTTTAGTTCTCGTCAGTAATTTTCTTAGCTCGTTTGCTTGAGTTATACTTATATCTTATTCATCATGCCTTCTCGTGCACAAATGTTAAATAGAGATTATCACGTTTTAAAAAAGAGCTTGATATCGTTTTTATTCGTGAGTTTCCATATCATATCGCGAACGAGCGAGCCTGCGAACGAGCGAGTGATATCAGATGAGAAACGAGTGAACAAAATGATATCAGGCTTTTATCATGTGATCATTTGTTTATTCCACATTTAGGGTCGATAACTATGACAAAATTTACAATTTCCTGTTCACCGTGGAGTGATATCGTATCATTTCTCAGCGTTGACATTGACGATGCACAACAGTACCTTCGCAGGGATTGCCTAGAGATAACAGGCATTCCGTTTAAGTCGGATGAAAACACTAACAAAATTGTGAAAGAAGTTGCCAAAGTAATAGAAGTAAATATGAATCAAAATGATATATCCACTTCTCATAGATTACCTAAAAGAAAAGTAATTTGTATAACAAAACCACACAAGCTCAATTAGTGGAATGCAAGGCCGCAATCGGATTCACATCAATGAATCCCTCACCGCCATAGGAAACGCATATTTGCTAGGATAAATGATTTCAAGAAAACACAGAAAATAAAGTTCATCTGGACTAATTGGGGTAAAATCTACTTGAGAGAGAATGAACGAGCAAGAAGTTATATATTTACTACTCATCAGATCATCAGAAGCTTGATGAATTCAAGGACACATATATTTCAAATAAGTAGTTTAAATAAGTTATTATAAATATAGTAGTGATAACTAGCAGAAAACATAGGGCGTTGGCTAAAAATATTAGCGGTAGAGTACAAACACTACAAGTGTGTAACATAAATACCACTAAATACTGCTAATTTATGCTAATCCTATTTTCTATTGCTTAATTAGCACTATTTACTACTAAATAGTACAAAGTGTTGCACACTTTTAGTGTTTCTGCTCTAGTAGAGTCCAAATTAAGTAAATTAAAATTTCGATTAATGATGGGTTTTATCGAATTGTTAACAGGATGTAAGAGTGGAAGGAATGCGATCTAGGTTGGTAGTACGAGGCTTAGGAGTGAGAGCAGTATTCCGATCAGGTAGAAGATACCTTATGCATAGCACGGTTTATGATAGCTAAAGGATAGCCACGTTTAAGAAAAGACGAACGCACCTCTAGACATTTGTTGGAAAAATCAGTGTCATCGCTGCAAAGGCGATGTAAACGTAAAAACTGTTAAAAAGGAATAGAGTCGAGAGTGTGTTTAGTGTGAGAAGACGAATAGAGTAAAAAAGAATGCGAACAGTAGGTTTATAGTAGACAGTGGTACTGAGATGATGTAAAGTAATGCTAACGGAGATATCAAGAAACGTGACAGAATTATCACTTATCTCCCAAGTAAAATCAAGAGAAGGATGAAATGAGTTAACATAAGAAATAAAAGAGTCGAAATAAGTCTTGTTTAGAGCAAGAAGCAGCACCGATGCAGCCATCGATGTAGCGACCAAAAGGTTCAGGTTTGCGGCCTTGATAATTTAGAAAGATTTGTTCTTCGATGAAACCAACAAAGAGATTGGCATAACTACATCATTAGTTTGCGTACTAGACTCTAAGACAGAGCGACGGTCAAAAAATGTTTGAGAGCGCGAAGGCCTTTGTCATTAGGAATGACGGTATAAAAGGATTTAACATCCATGGTAAACAAGAACTTAGACTCACTAGAGTGGAAACGAAAATCGGGAAAAATTCTAAGAGCATGATTGGTGTCTTTGATGTATGTAGGAAGTGTTTGTACTATAGAAAGCATGACAGAGTCAAGGTAGATAGAAATAAGCTCGGTCGGACAACTACAAGTTGATACAATAGGGCGCCCAGGATTGTTAGCTTTGTGAATCTTAGGTAAAAAATAGATATGAGAGGTTCTAGGAGTGGTAATGATAAGATTTTTAGCAGTATCGGGAAGGCTGCCATCAGAAATTCAAAAATTGATAGTATCCCTAACTGTCTTTTGGTTAGAAAGAGTAAGGCCATTGTCGACTTCACAATAAAAATTAGAATCAGAGAGCTGGTGTAATGCTTCTTGTTTGTAGATCTGTTCGCCAAACGACGACGGCACCACCTTTATCGGCGGGCTTGATAACAATGTCTCTACGTGAACCAGTCCCCATGGGATGAATGAACGCTTCACTTTTAATTAGTCATGCTTCGCTTTCCATTTCTCACTTGTCGTTTTTTCGATCCTTTTGCTTCCTTTTATTTCTTCATATGCTTATTTCTCATTTGTCACTTTATTCCATCGTCAGTTTCACAAAGCTTTTTACGGTGATTCGATTTATCCACAAGTTCCTGCTGTTATAAATATATCTAATTTATTGTTCATTATAATGTTATAAGTATTCAAAGTGGATAATATTATAGCCTTGTAGTTTGTTTTTTCTTCTTCTTCTTTTTTGACCCTAAATGAATATTACGACGTCAGCCAACTAGCTTTAGCTCCTTTGGTTGTCGTACGCTAAAACCTATTATATGTTAATTATAGTAAAAATTGTAAATATTATTCACGCTAATTAATTTTTTTTGTAATTCTATTGTGTAAGGCTGCGTTCATAATGTATGGCAGAGGTGAGGGAAAGGGGGGGAGGGGGGGGGGGGGCAGGTGAAATTTTGAAATGTCCAGAATAATTCTTAACACCCCCCTTAAAGTCATGCAAAAAAATACGATCCTCCCTAAGCAAGGGTTGTAGCTTCTTCCAAAAATTGTGCATCCCCCCCATTTTTCTGATAAATTTTGCCCATCCCCCCTTTTTTCTACCAAAATTTTCCCGATCCCCCCTCAATTTCACCTGCCCTCCCCCCCCCCCCCCCCCCCCCCCCCCCCCCGCCATACATTATAAACGCAGCCTAAAATTGGAAAAAACAGTGTAAATAAATTGAAATTGAATTGAATTGAATTGAATTGAATTCACTGATATGCGGGCTCAATCACACTAATATCGACCCTACTGAAAAGTGTAATAAACAAATAAGGACATGAAATAATTAAGGGAATGACAAATGGTCTGAAGAAAGTTGGAGAAAGACCGTCACAAAAATCACGCCAATCTTTCTTAGAAAACTGAAATAATTGGTTTTTGATGTAATGTTTCAAATACGAGTTGCTGGATTCTATTGGGGTTTCAAAATCCAAGTGGAATTTCAAATGCCGAGGCGTAGTACTCTTTTTGTATGTTTGCTTTTATTTCAAAGTACCAGAACTTTGTAATGGGTGCGGTCGTATTTGATTGGTCGGGTTTCAAACTACTGCACGTGGTACAAATAAGAAACCCTGGTTGGTCGATGAGCTCATGAATAATTAATGAGTATAAGATTTATATATGATGTTGGAACATCTGGTTTTCTGGCACCTTGACTAATGAAGCTAATCACGCTTGAGTATTGATTTATTTGTGTAAGTGTGTTTGTGAATGTTATTGTTTTGCGCGAGTGTTGTAAATACGACACCACTTATGATAACCCATCATCAAATGATATCTTGTAATTGCAAATATATTTCGTTTTTAAGTAAAAAAAAAGTACTTTTACCGAATTTTCCTTCAAAGCTATGAATTTCAAAATCTTAACAATCGTATCCTTTGGTTTTGCTTTGACTAGCTTGAACTGCTAGCTTCTCAAGATAATATTTGTTAGTATTTATTGCAATTTATTGTACCCTGAAATAAAGTTTGTCAAGACGTTGAAAGGAAATACATTAAGTAGATCAGATTTTCTTAACTTACAAAATAAAATCCAAAACCACTTACAGCCTTAATTGCCTCACTAACTTTTACCCTCTCTGCGTTATCCTGATGATGCACTAATTGTGCGAATTGGCTAATTGAAAATTCATAAATATACGTGGAAGAAACATATGTACGTATGCCATGCCTCGAGAGGTTACTTGTTTGTGGTCAACAAGCTAGTGTTTCGTTTGTTAGCATTAAATACTTAATCAATCCGTCACCTTTATTTAACTTTTTTTCAATGACATTCCTTATATGTGCTGAATTACTCAAGAGGAAAACTTTTCATCCGAACATCAGAAAGATAATGTTTCAGTGAGTGATTAATTATGTATCAAAGATTATTTCAGTAAAGTTTCAGCTCAAATGAAAGAGTTTTAATTTTGGAGCGATTTTCGTTCAAGTGCCACTTTAAAGCGAAGGTTATTAGAAAAAGAAGATGGTAGAATAGATCGAATTATCTACACTCTATCATTATTTCACGTTTGTTAATTTCGTTTAGTTTTCCATTGTTTTCCTTCATACCCAATTACAGACTGTTTTGGGCCATCTGTACTTTGGACAATGAAAGGTGATTAGGTTTTCGGTTTTCGTTTACATCCCTGTCGTGCATGCGATAATGGAAAAGTACAGAGCTATTGACTTGAATTCTATAATCAAAAATTTTAAATTCAATTAAATTCTGAATTGAATGAACCTTTTGTAAGAATACTATTTTAAGGCAAGGCAGAACCTATTTCTAAGCATTTTAAGTTGAAAGCAGGTTGATTTTGAACGCGTTCAAGAAGAATCCAAGACAACGAAGAAATGGTGAACTCGAAACTGCTTTTGATCACTTTTCTGTGCGTCTATGTCATCATCAGTGAAGCAAAACCCTCCAAACGTTCGGTGCATGGTATGTTAACAATTAACCCTGAAACAGCCCGGCTCTAGGTTGATCTAAAGTCAGGACACGGCTAACTCACAGATCGAATCGAATCCAAAAAACAACCTCTGGGCGGATCTAAGTCTAACTCAGAGATTGAACGACTAACTTATATATTGAACTATGAAACAACAAGTCAGGGCGCAGCTAACTCACAGATCGAACCCTGAAAACACCTCTGGGCTGATCTAAGTCAGGGCACGGCTATAACTCTGAGATCGAACCCTAAAACAACCTCTGAGCTCATCTATAAGTCAGGGCACGGCTAACACACAGATCGAACCCTGAAGCAACCTCTGAGCTGATCTAAGTCAGGGCACAGCTTACACGCAAATCGAAGCCTGAAACAGCCTCTAACGCTGATGTAAGTCAGGGCAAGGCTAACTCGCAGAATGAGAAGTGGGATTTATCTTGTTAGGTTTTGCGGACGGAGAAACTGGAAAACTCGGAGGAAAGCCTTCGAAGAAGCAGGGAAAGTAGGAAAAGTACTTATAAGTTATCTTTTTCTCGTTTCTTTTTCTTTTTCTTTTTTTTTTTTTTTTTTTTTTTTTTTTTTTTTTTTTTCTTTCTTTTCTTTTCTTCAAACAAGTCGATAACGGGAAAAATCTATACAAAAGACTTGGAGTTATATGGTATCCTGGCAAGGTCGAATCGCCTACCTTCCCTACCTTCAAGCAGCTGATCATGACACATCATCAAAGGCGAAGGACGAAAATGAGCAGCAACAACCGAACGAGATTAGGATCAAGAAAGAGCAAAAATAGTAACAAGAAGGAATGATGACTTTGATACTGGGTACTGCTTACTTATTGTAATCGTGTGTTGCCCTGTACTATTCTTCAACCACAACCATCCAGCAACCCGCATTTGCAATTCCCCAATAGAGGCTTTGCACCTTTACGTGATGGCAGCCATGACAAGAGGCACAACAATAGAGTCTTTCTTTTCCGGGGAAAATAAAATATTACTTATAATTAATCAGAGTAGACCAGAGTAGACTCATGGCTGCCATCTCGTGATGGTGCAAAGCCTCTAGACTTTTGCTGCTTCTATTACAACAAAGCTAACTTTATTTTAATCTTCAAAAATGAATCAAATTGTATAGTAAAATTTCTTCAATGTTGTTTTAATGTTATTTTCCTCTCATTTATACAATAAATAAGCTTTACTCATGTGCGTTGGTTTGTTCTATATCGTATGTTTTTAGTAGAAGGAAGAAAAATAGTAGAACGACCTTAGGCCATCGGTTGGGTAGAGTTGATATTGAGTCAATTGGATGGTGTATGAGACAAATCTACACGACAATCAAGCAGAGTATGAAGTACGAGTCGGATATATAATATATTTATTAATAAATCTATTTTTAGCTCAGCGCTAAGCCGGCTTCGGAGATCTCCCAAAAAAAATGGAGTACTGAGACGAGCCTCTAATGAGGTTTCAATATATGCACGAAAGAACGTATTACAATAACATTTCAACTATACAATCAGGAGCTCTGTTAGAAAACCTTGCAAACTTTTTATTCCGACTTGAGGAATTCGCGCAAAAATAATATGTAATATAAACAATGTGTTCGGCGTGCGAAATATATCTTACAAGCTTAGATAGACATGGAAATATAGAGAGGCCTCTTGAGGCTGATGGATTTGTGTAGAGCAGTCCGGTAGTACACGTCTACGAAATCTGTAAGAACCAATGAAGGAGAGCATGCCATAATTGATTGTTGTCGGCGGAGGACAAGAGGAGAGTACGGCGAAGCAGAGGAAGCTTGTAGACAGTTTGCCTTGGGACCACACCTAACCTATGATTGTGGCAGTAGATTTGGGGCGAGAGTCTTAGGTTATACCGAAAGGCTTTTTGAGTTCTCGTGTTAAGATAAAAAGAATGTTATATGTTATCTTATCCACACAACCGTTTGAATGTTGTTTACTTCTCCGCAATATAAGTCGTCTGTTTTCTTTGCCACACAATCTTTTTGAATAAAGTCGCCAAGCACTCAGCACATCATTTCCTCATTTGTAGTCTCTAAACCTGGCATTCCCATTGCAGATCGGCATTAAACGCGTGCCCCCACGGAATGGTTTAGCTAGACCTCAGTAACTCCTTGATGCTTTAGATAAAGGGATATAACAGAAGACACCAGAGAGGTCATTTTTTCCCCAGGAATTTCCATGGTGCGAAGGCACGGAGTGTAGAGTCAACGTCTGGCATGAGTGACTGTTGAAGTTTACTTCAGCGTCCAACATTTGCAAAGGCTGTGACGAGGTGGTGACCAACAGAGGGTTTCTCAACGATAAAAGAAAGGTTGAGATCTTACACATTAACTACATTCACGCTGGTAACTTTTGTTTTTTGTTGTGTTTTTTTTGGGAGACTTATATTCTCTTTCTAGCTTGTCAAACTTTTCTTGTAGTTTTACCAGTTGATCTCGAGAATACTGTAGTTGACATCCTTTACGTTAAGGCGGCCATGGGTCTATCTTTAGGTGATCTTCTATGAAGCCATTACACCCTGGAATGTCACGCTTGAAGACGGTGTCGTATCGTTGTAAAACCTTTTGGAACTGATTACACATTAAGACGGAGACAAAGCCGGCCAGGACCACGGCTAGAGCTATTGGAGAACGGCCGCGTGACTTTATTTTCGTAACTGAAGAGAGGGAGGTAGAAGTGTGACTGAAGGAATCATTTGGCTGGTAAAATGGGCCCAACAGATGTGATGGTGGCTTCGAACGGGGTATGGTTCATTAGAGGTATTGGATATACGCAATTTACTCCCCACGATATCTACAACTTGAGCCCGAGGTTGGTGTTTAATGTTGAAGCGTGAAAGAGAGGCATGCACATCGTCGACAACGATTAACAAAGTTGTGTCACTGGCCTAAAATACCAGTTGTTTAGACTTCGATAACCAAAAGCATTAGCTTTACATTTATTTGTAAATAAGACAACCAAAGTTTTTTTAGATAAATCGACAATTCATTAATACTTGCAGGATTGCAAATCAACTAATTTCAAGTACGTGAAGAAGTTTCTTTCCATAATGAATTACCATAGCTATCCATACCCATACATCTGAAAGGACCCCCGTTAGGCATAAAGTGGTCTGCGGGATCTTATGTTGCGTCCTTTGTACGCCAGGTGTTGTCAAGGCTACAGTGTTCATATGAGCAGCTGCGGTAGGTAGTGTTATTGTTGTAGTTGGTTCTTTTGTACTTGTAGCAGGTTCTTCTATTTTTACTCCAAACCTTAAAGCATCTACTGCGAAACCTCCTTGAAGAGCTGCATACGTCTCCTTGAGCAGCTGCAGTATGTGGTGTCGTTGTGGCGGTAGGTTGCATTGTACTTGTGTCAAGGGTTATCGTACTTGTTGCAGGTCCTCCTGTTACTCCAGACACTACAGCATCTACTGACACGTCTAGACAGATTGTCAGAGAATTACTGACGAGGACTAAAATGGGAGTCCATATATCATAACGAGAAAGCTTGGTCTACTGCTCCGAGAGATTAGGATTTTTATTTATAAAAACACAAACAAAGATCATTAACTTTATATGTTTATTTGTGATTAAGACAAACAGAATTTTGATCGACCATTTATTAATACCTGCGCGCTTAAAAATCACAACTGTTTACGACTATATGTGGAAGTTTCTTTATACACTGAATTAACCGAAATTGTGATAAGCATTATAACAATCGAAAAGACCCGATGTATTGCATCCCGACAACGGGATCTTATCTCGTGAACCTTCTACGGCAGGTGCTGTCAAGGCTACACTGCTCACATGAGCAGCGGCTGCGGTAGGTGTTGCTGTGGTGGTAGGTTCCATTGTACTTGTTGTCGAGTTTGTTTCTTTAACTCGGACATCTTTGCTGAAAATAAAAAAATTAGAAGGAAAGGCGAAGTCACAAATCAATTTCCATCAATCCATCCGTCCATCCGTCCATCCGTCCATCCGTCCATCCGTCCATCCGTCCATCCGTCCATCCGTCCATCCGTCCATCCGTCCATCCGTCCATCCGTCCATCCGTCTATTTTTCTTACCGCCCACTGCTACTCTTCTGCTTCTTCTTTCGCCACCTCTTGTTAGATTTTCGCCATGGATCTCTTTTTGCTGGCAACTGATTGTCTTTCCCCTTTAGAACAGCCTCGTCGAGTCTTCCTAGTTGTTGTAGAGAGTCGATTAATGATGAGATGCCGTGTTGTTTGCTTCGTTGGAGCAGCTCGTCATCTGGAGCTTTCAAAACGTCTTTTTCATCAAGTAATCCAACTAGTTTTAAAGAGAATTTTTTAAGTCATTGCAAACTCTCATTTTGAATGTAATAACTGAGAAAAAACTGGAATTGCTAAAAATATCCAACCCTTTAATTTTTTGAATATTAATATTGAAACTAAGTCGATTTTCCATTCGAGCACAACCAGCTAATAGAGGACAATCACCTTGAGTATTATTCCTACTTACTTAACAATAAAGACTGGGAAAAAACTTTGTCATTTACCTTGATTTATGGGAGCAGAAATGACAGAATGAAAAGAAAAGACCGCGAAGATCAGGAATATAAATATGGTCTTCATGTCTCTTGCTCTCCAAAGTGAGGGGATACCAATTGCTTTCAATTATCGAATCTCTCTGCCTAAATGCATGTACTTGGTACTGATTATATGACCCCCCGTCGTCAACCTTTGGTTAATATATTGGTTCTACTCGGGTTATTGGAGAATTATAACCTTGAGATACAAATACTCTATGGGGCATTCCTTGTGGTGTGGTATTACTTTTCATTGATAATATTAATCGTAAAAGTTCTTGTTCAAAGTTATATCGACAGAAGGCGAAAAGACTAGACGAAGAATGATAATAAGATGAAAGAACACACCTGGCAAGTTTGTACTGCGACTAGCAAAATTAGACGAAGGGATCGAGGATGGCGGAACCGGTCAAGTGCAGTAAGGTGACTTGATAACGGCTGACGGTTTTTAGAATCCTAGTCAACTACAATGCAGGGCGCCCCTATATTATTGTTCAACTGCATCGTTCTCGAAGCTCTTCTATGCACTGGTGGATCACAATTTTTGCAAATTTGCTGTGCCAAGGTCGTTATTCCCAAAGTTTCCTTCCTTTCATTCCACAGCAAGTAGGTTGAGTTTTTCAGAGAGATTCTCTTTGAGACATTATGACTTTTCGGTCGTCCAACTGTTAGACAACACAACTTTCAAAATCGCATGTCTACCTTAGATTCGTTGCCAAAATTTAAAAGAAATCTCATGAAAAGCATAGAATGACTACGTATCATTATTTTATGATTATCTTAAAACGTCTAGCAGTAATACCAAGACCGATGGAACAGGATTTTCAAACTTTACTTAATAACTATATATATAGTAAACCGCCATTTTGCTAGGCAGAGCAAATGGCCGATTGTTTTGAATCCGGCCCGCAATGCATTGAAGTTGACTAGGATTCTTTAAGAACGACGTTACTTTACTCGAGGGCTTGCAGAGAACTCTTCACGACAGAGTTTAGCAATGGCATTGGCGCAAGGCTTGCTTTCAGTCAGTAAAAACGTACGGCCTTCGGACTGTATTATGAAGGGGCTGAAGTGTTTTGCGGAAGCGGCAGAGCTCATTGCTTCAATTTCGCATTGTTGCCAATTAATTGGTGTTTGCGGAGTCTGGCTGCAAAAAAGCTTGCCAGGTGGAGACTATGTGAGGAAGCTAAGTATCTATGTATACCATAACAACTCCAAGGCCCCGCTGTAGGGCATAAAGTTGTCTGCGGGATCGCATCTAGAGTTTCTTGTATGCCAGGTGTTGTCAAGGCTACAGTGCTCACATGAGCAGGTCCGGTAGGTGCTGTTTGGGAGAAAGGTTCCTTTGTACTCGTACCAGGGTTTGAAGAACTTGTGGCAAATGTTCCATGTTTTCTCGTAGACGCTTTCACTCGATCATCTTTGCAGCTGTAAATCAATAAAATTAAAACGAGAGACGAAGTCATCCATCCATCCATCCATCGATGGTACCAGTTGAAAACGTAGCCATGAAACCAAATGTTTGGGGGTAAATGTAGATGAAAATCTAACATGGAAAAATCCTGTTGAATACATAAAGAAAAAGATTTAAAGAAAATAAAACCCATATTAGGTCAGTGCTACTTAGTTAAGGTTTATAATTGCTGTCTCGTTTGGGACAATCTTGATGAAACACTAGCTGATAAACTTCATTAGTTACAAAACCGCGCCGCATTGATAATTACAGGCGCCCCTTATCGTAGTGTTCGTACGGCTAAAGTATTTACCGACCTAAAATGGGTTCCTTTAAAAGAGATGAGACTACAACAAAAAGCAATAATGATGTTTAAGATTGTAAATGGTTTGGCACTGTCTTACCCCAAGGACATATTTGAAGGTTATGACGAAATTAATTACGATCTCAGACGATCTGAGAAAAATTTGAGAATCCCCAAGGCCAGGACAGACTATTATAGTTAATCAGAGTAGACCAGGTTCAATTGTTCCTGTCTTATGGCTGCCATCACGTGATGGTGCAAAGCCTCTAGACTTTTGCTGTTTCTGTTACAACAAAGCTAACTTTATTTTAATCTTTAAAGTGCTACTACGACGAAAATCGCTCAAACTTGGATTCAGCTGAAACTTCCTAAAAATACTCTTTAAAGGTCCAATAATCACTGTATGAAGTGTTTTCTCGATATTCAGTACGAAAGTATGATATTTTTACGATTATTTTTTTAAGTCTGTGACGTCATACACTCAACATCAAACATTGCTACATATATTTCTTTGTATATAAATCCTTAATTTATTTTATTCCTATGAAGCCCAAAGGGTGGCTAATGTGCTTATTTCACATTACTTGTGACTATAATTCATATTTTGGGGTGTTTGGGTATTTCTTTCTCCCTTTACTACTGATATTTTGATCATAAACTACAAAGAAATGTATGGAGCGATGTTCGATGTTGAGTGTATTACGTACGTCACAGACTTAAAAAAATAATCGTAAATAATCGATTTTCGTCGTAGTAGCACTTTAAAAATGAATCAAATTTCTTCAATGTCGTTTTAATGTTATTTTCCTCTCATTTATACAATAAATAAGCATCACCTATATGCGTTGGTCTGTTCAATGTCGTATGTTTTTAGTATAAGGAAGAAAAATAGAACGACCTTAGGCCATCGGGTGGGTAGAGTTGATATTGAGTCAATTGGATGGTGTATGAGACAAATCTACACGACAATCAAGCAGAGTATGAAGTACGAGTCGGATATATAATAGATTTATTAATAAATCTATTTTTAACTCAGCGCTAAACCGGCTTCGGAGATCTCTCCCAAAAAATAGGGTACTGAAACGAACCTCTAATGAGTTTCCAATATGCACGAAAGGACGTATTACAATAACATTTCAACTATCCAATCAGGAGGACCCTCCCCCCTTGTACATACAATACAATACAATACAATACAATACAATACAATTTTATTTGGCACCTTATACTAATAGTACATGAGTGTTTGATTCCAAATATATTATAGGTATATATACATACTATGTATTAGGTAATTTTCTTAATTCATTTTCACGTATCAGCATACATTGATGAATGTATGCTGATATGGCTCTTTGTAGAGACGCTGATTTTGAATTGATTAAGAACATAAAACGACTGTCAGCGCTCATATTGTTGAAATTAATGCTGGTGTTTTTTTCTATGAACTCTCTTAAGTCGTTTCTATGAGAGTCATATAGTGGACACCAAACTAGAAAGTGTTTTTCGTTTTCTACTCCCGACTTACACACTGGGCAAATCCTTTCATCGTAAATGAGATAAGGCCTCTTATACCTCCCCGTTTCTACTTCAAGCTTATGGTTACTAATTCTTAATTTTGTAAGCGCCACTCTGTGCTTAATATTGGTGACTTGACTTAAATATTCTTCAAAGTTATAATCCGTTTTGAACTGACGAAAGACTCTGAGTTTATTTTTATGTCTGTCGTCTTTTCTTTCATCATTGTGGAGATTACTCCATAAAATTTGCCTCTCAATGTCATATATTCTTTGGGTTATTATTTTTCCATATTCATACCATCTTGGAGAAAGTTCCTTTTGTTTCATCCAAATTATCCCCAATCCGAGTTGTTCTAAAGTAGTTTTAATTTTTATGCTCCAAAAGGCTTTTTTAGTTTCATTTTTAATATCTTGGTAGACTTCGGCTGAAAGTTTTTTTGGGTGTAGTTCCGACTTTATAATTTTATGCCAGAATTTAAAGCTTCTACTGCATGCTTTGCATTTTAGCGGAAACCTTCCTAACTCAGCTCTGCATGCAAGGTTACTAGCATTCTTTGTCACCTTGAGGAGCATTTTGCAAAATTTCAAATGAACAAGTTCCATGGGCTCTTGGTCTTTGGTGCTTAATGTTTCGATACCCCATATCTCACTTGCGTATAGAAGTATTGGTGTAACAAGCGAGTCAAACAGTTTTATAGTTAATTTGATATTGGATGTGAAAAATTCACCCATTTGTTTTTTCATCTGAAATAGTGCCTTTAATGCAGCTTTTTTTAATTCTTGTTTTGCAAACGTAAAGTTTCCAAAGGTTGTAAAATTTAATCCTAAATATTTATATGATTTAACGTTTTCTAGTTTAGATTTGTTCAAATAGAATTGGAAGTTATTCATTGTCTTCCCTGTATTATTGAAAACCATCACTTTTGTCTTTGTTATATTAACTGTTAAGCCTGATTGTTCACAAAATGCCTCTAGCTTGTCGAGATATTTCTGTACATATATGCATGCCAAATTTTTAGAGACTAAGGACCAAATTTAAGGACTAAGCTAGAGTACTATGTCACATAACCGGTTTGTATCAGGTAAAACTAGATTGAACCAGTTAGGCCACGTATGACGTAAGAGCTTGAGACAGGTGTTGACTTTAGGAAAAAGTACGAGCACTCAGTTCTATGAGCTGACCCTGAAAATCTGTCGATGTGCTCGCTAGCTTAGCTAATAGAGAACAACAGATTATAATAAAAATACCTTAAAGTTACAAATAAGATCATTTTAAACAACAGATCAGAAGAAGGCTTAGGAAGTGATTGTTTGTACAGTAAACAACCCTGCTCTTTTCCAGTACGCATGTACAAAATTGTACATGACCAAAACCTGTTTCTACTGGAAAAGTACAGACGATTTACAGCTGTTGTTTACTACAAAAAATAATTCAAACTGGAAGGTCATGTCAATAAACAAATATCCTTGACCCTCAGGTTAATAAACAAGTAATTACGAACTTACCATTGGTCAACCATAGATTGTCTATTGACAAGTTATTAAAATAAGGAGGTTTCACTTACATTCGTTATTAAAAGGTTTAGCAAATAAGTTCCTATTTCAAGAATGTTTCTCTCTAATATTTTTCCCTTCTACAATATAGAGCGAACTCATATTTATATTTCATATTTAAACTTTGCTTATATATTTATTCCATGTGTGCCTTTCGATACTCCAACAGCAACAGGACACCATGATATGGTCTCTTGACAGCAAAAATAATTCACAGAAAAATTGCCATGAATAGTTTTTCCACGATTCTTAAACAGACTCAACACTTGAACCTGTTCTATTTTCATAAGAAAGAAGATTATTTTTGCTTAAACGAATATATAAACGTTCTTATTTGTTCTTAGCTATTGCAATTAATATTTGTATGTTTATCAAGAAGAATCATATACTGATAACGCTGTCCAATGTCTGATAACGCTTTTAATAAAAATCGAACTCATTTTCATTGCCCGCCCAGACTTACAGCGAAGGGGTGGGGAAACAAATTAATTTTTAATTTTGAACAAATGATTTTAAATGAGAAGAAGAAGAAGAAGAAGAAGAAGAAGAAGAAGAAGAAGAAGAAGAAGAACAAGAAGAACAAGAAGAACAAGAAGAACAAGAAGAACAAGAACATAACAAGAAGAACAAGAACAAGAAGACAAGAAGAACAAGAACAAGAACAGAAGAAGAAACAAGAAGAACAAGAATAACAAGAACAAAAAACAAACAAAACAAGAAGAACAGAAGAACAAGAAGAAAAGAAGAACAAAAAAGAACAGAAGAACATAAACAAAAACAAGAACAATAACAAATAACAAGAAAACAAAGAACAAGAAAACAAGAAACCATAAGAAAAGAAGAACAAAATAACAAAGAAAAAAAACAAGAACAAAACATAACAAGAAACAATAAAACAGAAGAACAACAAGAAAAAAAACAATAAAACATAAACAAGAAAACAAGAACAAAGAACAAGAAGAACAAACAATAATAACAATAATAATAACAATAATAACAAGAAGAACAATAATAACAATAAGAAGAACAAGAAGAACAATAAGAACAACAATAACAAGAATACAATAACAATAACAATAACAAGAATAACAATAACAATAAGAACAATAACAAGAAGAACAATAAGAACAATAAGAACAATAAGAACAAGAAGAACAATAACAAGAACAATAAAACAAGAAATAACAATAACAAAAACAAGAAGACATAACAAGAAACAAGATAACAAAAGAACAAGAATAACAAAAACAAGAACAACAAGAAGAACAAAGACACAAGAAAAACATAACAAAACAAGAAAACAAGAAACAAGAACAACAAAATAACAAGAAAACAATACAAAAAGAAAACAAGAAAACAAAGAACAAGAACAAGAACAAAACAAAACCAAAAAACAAAACAAGAACAAGAACAAGAACAAGAACAAAACACAATACAGAACAAGAAAGAACAAACCAAAACAAGAACAAGACAACAACAAAACAAGAAAACAAGAAAAGAACAAAACAAGAATAACAAGAAGAACAGAAGAAGAATATAATAATAACAATATTAATAGTGATAATAATAATAATAATAATAACAATAATAATAATAATAAACCTTAATAGTCTATGCATGTCTTAATAGAAATAGAAATACTCTCGCTCCAAAGCTACTAAAGTTCCAATGCTTAATATTTTAAGATAATGATAAACAAAAATAAAATGAAAAACTATAGGATTTAAAGTTCATAATCTCAATGCCATTATAATATATATATATATATATTTAATAATAATGATATATATATTTTATAACAATAATAATAATAATATAATAATAATAATAATAATAATAATATAATCTTTATCCATCCATCCAACCAGCCATCCATCCACCCACCCACCCACCCATCCATCCATCCATCCATCCACCCACCCACCCACCCACCCACCCACCCATCCATCCATCCATCCATCCATCGTGAAATCGTTTATTATATTTGTCCTTTCCATATTTCTGCTTCTCGTAGGCACGTATATTATATTTTAATCAAACGAAGACAGAAAAATACGCAAAAGTTGGGTCACAATAGCCTGGGAATAAAGGCCGGCGGCAAAAGAGCTAAACGCGCTGTGATTGGCTAAAACAAAATTCACCGCTCAACTGGAGGTGTATATAGATTTTAACAAATGAACCTTGTGATCAGTTAAGTAAATCAATCCTGTCAAAAGCAGCTGAATGCATAACTCGGTATACATTGAATGCTATAAGTTTACCATCTTCGTTTAGCGGTATTACTTTCCTAAATAAACTCGTAGTGGCCTTCAAACACAAAAATAGCCTGATGATAGCATGAATGGTACAGCCGAAAGGAATAACTTTTGATATAATCTTTATTTTTATTTTTATTTTTAAATTAAAAAAATAATAAATAGAGGATACTGATTACATAGGCGCGCGGAGATACGAATTTTATCTTCGAGTGTTCAATTGATATCTCAGTCACGAGTGAGCGAACGAGTGAGATATCTAAATTGAACACTCGAAGATAAAATTCGTATCTCCAAGCGGCCATGTAATGTTCTGTTTATTATATAGATATCGATGAAACTTAAATAAAACAAAAGCTCAAAAATTCTTTATTAAAATAGCAAGCCGATTCAACAGCGATATCTTCACGTGTGAAAGATATGGTATCTTCCACTGGTGAAAGATATCAAGTTTTCGACACTAGAGAAAACCTGGTATTTCATCGATATCTATATAATAATAACTTTAATGCTATACAATAACTTTAATAGCTTTAATGACATATGTCGGAAAAAAACTATAAAGAATTCGTTAATTACAGCAATTGAAATGTAATCAGTGATGGACCGATGATGATATCGCCTTTACTATTGGTCATCGAGACCAGCAGGTGTGGGAGAGCAGCTAGAAATTACCTTCTGAAACCTTAACGTTGATTATTGTACAAGTTGTGTAACAGCACAAACCTACTTCACTAATGGCAGTATCATAGCACTATTGGTCATCGAGACCAGCAGGTGTGGGAGAGCAGCTAGAAATTACCTTCTGAAACCTTAACGTTGATTATTGTACAAGTTGTGTAACAGCACAAACCTACTTCACTAATGGCAGTATCATAGCACTATTGGTCATCGAGACCAGCAGGTGTGGGAGAGCAGCTAGAAATTACCTTCTGACTCCTTAACGTTGATTATTGTACAAGTTGTGTAACAGCACAAACCTACTTCACTAATGCCAGTATCATAGCACTATTGGTCATCGAGACCAGCAGGTGTTGGAGAGCAGCTAGAAATTACCTTCTGAAACCTTAACGTTGATTATTGTACAAGTTGTGTACCAGCACAAAGCTACTGCACTAATGATATCATAGCACTATTGGTCATCAAGATCATCAGTTGTGGGAGAGCAGCTAGAAATCCCTTTCTGAAACCTTAACTGCGTTGATCATATATTGTACAAGTTGTGAACGAGCTCTAATCTACTAAAAGAAAAAAGGTAAACTATCGATTTTTAAACTGAAATGATTATTGAGTCTAAATAGTCTTTCCCTTTTTCAAAACCCACTACGGTGTTTTTCCGCTCTCATTTTTCAACGAGCTTCTCGATATAACAAGTCTTTGATAGTGATATATCCTTCACTCTACAGAAGAGTTTTTCCTGTGATCTCGTTTTTTATCATTTATTTTTCATAATTCGTCAAGGAAATAGGTTTCCAGTACAATGGACCAGAATAATTCAACTCATGGCAATACAACACTGCGATGGGCATCAGGACTACTGACAGCTCATACTAAAATAGCCTTGTATTCTATTCTACTCGTTTGGTCCCTACTTGCTAACGTACTCGTCATTGCTGTCGTGTATTGCAATCAAAACTTAAGAACAAATATGAACTACTTGATTGTCAATATGGCTGTATCTGACTTGGTCGGTCCCTTGATAACGCTTCCATGGGCGATCGCCACGCAGAGCTTACGCCCCGCCGAGTGGTTAGTGAAGGGACCCTTTGGTGATGCACTCTGTAAACTGGTTCCTTTCCTCTCTAACATATCACCTTTAATATCATCCATCAGTCCGATCGCCATTACTTTCCAAAGATTCATCGCTGTTGTCTATCCAATTCGAAGGCAGTCCTTAAGCCTTAAATCCAGATGGATTTTGATCGCTGTCATTTGGATCGTAGCTATGGCACCCAATCTTCTATACCTTGGCGTCTATCGTTTGACACGTGAAAGGGGCTATACTATGTGCATTGATTCCTTGCCACTCCCATTTGACCGGGTTACGACTCAACTTATAGTCATTTCTATAGTACTAACGGTGGGCTTTGTCATTCCTCTGATCACAATCATAATCTTATATTCCATCATATACTATACACTACATAAGAGCTTGAAGAATGTTATGAATTTGATAGAAAAAGAATCGATCCGTTCACTGACAGCGAAGAAACAGACGAATATTCAGGATGTCATTAACCATTTTGTGACTTTTACAATCTGTTGGTGTCCTTTGACTATATTCTATTTGGTGGTATTGGCCTTCAAAAAGCCTTCAAAGAATATATTACAGGAAATGCTTTTTGTACTTCAGTATTTGTTGCTTCTTCTAACGGCAATAAATCCATGCATCTACTTTGTGTTTTTGAGAGACTTTAGACAAGGACTTAAAACTCTTTGCTTGAGGAAACCTCCATCAGCGGAACAGAGGAGATAGTAACCAAGTCTCAACAATTACACCACCTCGACTCAAAACCACTTCAGTCTAGGATGAATATCAATACTAGATGCACCAGAACACCAGGTGGAGATAGTAGCCAGGATCCAACACCACCTCACATCAATACCACTTCAGTCTAGGATAAGCATCAACACTAGATGCACCAGAACACCAGGTGAAGATAGTAACCAGGACCCAACGTGTACACCACCTCACATCAATACCACTTCAGTCTAGGATGAACATCAACACTTGATGCACCAGAACACCAGGTGGAGATAGTAACCAGCACCCAACATGTGCATCACCTCACATCAATACCACTTCAGTCTAGGATGAACATCAACACTTGATGCACCAGAACACCAGGTGGAGATAGTAACCAGCACCCAACATGTGCATCACCTCACATCAATACCACTTCAGTCTAGGATGAACATCGACACTAGATGCACCAGAACACCAGGTGGAGATAGTAACCAGGACCCAACATGTGCATCACCTCACATCAATACCACTTCAGTCTAGTAATAATTTTATCCACCGGATGAGATTTATCTATTCTGAATATATACACCTACTTGCAAAAACGTTGTCATCCGATATTAGAAAAGTAATTTAGCAAGAAAGGAATAAATTAAAAGACAAAAGAATCATCAAGAGTTTTGGTCTTACAGAAAATGTATTGACTTACGAAAAAATGTTTAAAATTTACCTTAAACGTCTTCAAGCTTCTATCTTTTTCTGTTTTTTACTTCTTCATTTTATTTTTGGATACCAAACAAGGTATTGTCAACATTGTCTGATCAGCCTTCAGCAAAATATTGGGTTTTTACCCTCTGTTTACCCCCAAAAACGCAAAGTATTTTGGGGATGTGAAAGGAGAGAATAGGGGAATTATATAGGAAAACACAGGCGCGCGCGAAAAAAATAGTTCTAGTGCGTTTTTTGATTTTTTTTGATTTTTTTTTTTTTTTTTTTTTTTTTTTACCCTTTCTCATTACGGAGGACATTATCTTGATCTCGAATTTAAAAAATAAACAATTTTTTTAATTTTTCCGATTTTATTTCACCATTCACTTTAATCTAGCCTGTGAACAAGGCTCTCGGCCCTCCCCGGAGAGCCTCGTTAACTGGCTAACTTGAATCTAAATTGGGCTCCCTGTGGTGTCACCTGTGGCGTATAAACCTGGCTTTCCAAGTGTCGGATCAGAGCACCCGCAGTTACTCAGATATTATACAAAAGAAAATACAAGAACCAAGAGTCCTATGTGAAAGGTGTTTATTATCTCAAACCACAGTACATCAAGTCTTTATATATTTATAGTTGTCTCTTGCGCCATTTTGTTGTTTTTGGCTCAAAGACTGACATTTTAAACATGGACATTCACAGCCTACAACACTCTTACCACCTCGACTTGGATACAAAAAACAGGAACATGAATTCTAATGCGCCGACTTGAACTCATTGAAAGAAAATTCTCTTTACAATACTTTAAAACCTATAATTTAAATTAGGCTACAAAGCGGTTTGCACATCAGTATCCACTTTCCTTGAGATGATGTCAATGGAATGGTGAGGCTTCTAGAAGTACTACTGTACTATTTCAACAGCGGAAGGTATATTACTCAAGAAAGAAGTTGTCCACATTTAAATAAGCTTTTTTTGTTTTGCTATTAAAAAGTAAATGGCCCAGTGCGAGATTTGCTTTTTCTAAGAACGTTAACTTCGTGGATTAGATTTGATTTCTTTGTAGATATAAGGGAAGGTTTTGTATACCAGGGTGATCATTAAATAAAATAGTTCTAATGGGAATGGGAAAAGGGTTTTGCGATGAAAATTACAATTCGTCCTTCTTGACAGCCTCTTCAGCACCTTCTTCTCCTTCTTCACCAACTTCTCCCTCTCCCTCCTCTGGTGGAACGGACTCGTCTTCACCATCAGGAGTAGGCTCCTCTCCTTCAGCTGTAGGCTCATTTCCTTCTTTGCCGCCAGACTTAAGGAACTTAACAAAGTCATCATGGGTTCTTCCTCCATTATAATCAACAACCTGTATTCAATAAAAGAGCTTATTACAGTAGAATTCAAACAAGATACACTTTAAAATATTACCATGCAAAAATAACCTATATTAAACTATAAGTAAATAAATAAGTAGGGTGCTGGTTGTCTTAACCATGGTTTTAGTAGGGTGTTGGTAGGTGGTCAGTAAGGTGTTGGTAGGTGGTCAGTAGGGTGTTGGTTGGTGGTCAGTAGGGTGTTGGTTGGTGGTCAGTAGGGATGTTGGTTGGTGGTCAGTAGGGTGTTGGCTGGTGGTCAGTAGGGTGTTGGTTGGTGGTCAGTAGGGTGTTGGTTGGTGGTCAGTAGGGTGTTGGTAGGTGGTCAGTAAGGTGTTGTTTGGTTGTCAGTGGGGTATTGGTACAGTAGGTTGTCAGTGGGGTATTGGTACAGTAGATTGTCAGTAGGGTGTTGGCTGGTGGTCAGTAGGGTGTTGGTTGGTGGTCAGTAGGGTGTTGGTAGGTGGTCAGTAAGGTGTTGGTGGGTTGTCAGTAGGGTATTGGTACAGTAGGTTGTCAGTGGGGTATTGGTACAGTAGATTGTCAGTAGGGTGTTGGTGGGTTGTCAGTAGGGTGTTGGTGGGTTGTAAGTAGGGTGTTGGTGGGTTGTCAGTAGGGTGTTGGTGGGTTGTCAGTAGGGTGTTGGTGGGTTGTCAGTAGGGTGTTGGTGGGTTGTCAGTAGGGTGTTGGTGGGTTGTCAGTAGGGTGTTGGTGGGTTGTCAGTAGGGTGTTGGTGGGTTGTCAGTAGGGTGTTGGTGGGTTGTCAGTAGGGTATTGGTGGGTTGTCAGTAGGGTGTTGGTGGGTTGTCAGTAGGGTGTTGCTAGATTGTAAGTAGGATGTTAATATTGGTTTTTGGTTGGAGGTTTGTAGGTTGTTAGTAGGATAGTTTTTGGTTGCTGTAAAGCATATGACTACAAGGTGTTAGTTTCCAGCCAATCAGAGTGCATGTTTTTCTAGAGGATCGATGTTTTTTATGAAGGAGGGAGATGGGATTTCGTAGATAACCCATGCAGGACTGAACCCCCACTCTCCATTATTGCATAAAAAATGGCCCCTCCACTATTTTTTCCATACTTTTTATGGTAAAAGTGCTGTGCAACTTGAATTTTTCTTTATCCCTCCCCTACCCCCCCCCCCCCCCCCCCCAGAATATTTATTGATCACCCCACAGATCCCACCAGCCCTCTTTCCCCAGTACAAAAATAAATGCTTCCTAAATTATTTTCTAAATAATCTTAATCACTTACATCTCCTTCTTTAGGGAAAAACTTAATTGTTGGGAAACTCTGGATCTTGACTCCTTCTACTTCATTAGCAGTAGAATCCATTTTGGCAATGACAATATCTTTGCTGTCCTTGAAGGTTTCACCTAGTTTGTCCCAGATTGGAGCAAGCTGCTTACAATGACCACACCATGGGGCATCTAAAAAAATAAGAATTTGTATATTGAATGCTACCCATCGCAAAATAGTACCGAAAGTCACAGAATATATTTTAGATTATTACTTTAAACATAATCAGAAACTATTATTACCAAATTTATGGGTAAAGATAGAATACAGTAACTGGAAATTACGGAGCCAGCCCGTAATCATATTGAAACATCCCATAGTCAGTTCTAACAAACTTAATGTCTTTGCTTATCCCTGATTACATATGAGAATTTTACAGCAAACCAACCATTCTTATGGAAAGTCTGACCTATGTTGCTGGAGAGGGGTACTGTAGATTTCATTTTTCTCATTAAAAATTACAGTCAGCAAGTACAGTTGAGCCGATATATAATAGATAACA
Source organism: Actinia tenebrosa (assembly GCF_029948245.1). Lineage (NCBI taxonomy): Eukaryota > Metazoa > Cnidaria > Anthozoa > Actiniaria > Actiniidae > Actinia > Actinia tenebrosa. The sequence goes on along the minus strand of NW_028292577.1, from coordinate 4,130,424 downwards.
AAGACTGGATTGCCGTATGTTTTTGCAGTCACTGACTCACTTTAATACTGCATTAGGTCTAAGAACAATATCCATTAGTCTTCTGAGAACAGAAAGTAGGGGCACTGGTCTATTTTTAAATTTTTCTCAAACATATGGAACCACCTGAGCAATGACATAAAAGAAGCCCCCACACTATCTTCCTTTAAGCGTCAAGTTTTAAGAGCTAGTCTTAAATATTGATTAATTCCTCTTCTTATATATGATATATAATATCTAATTAGTATTTTTACAAATTTCGCGCACGCTGATTGGTTATTTTTTATCATAAATAAGAGGACAGACAGATAAAGATGACGTCAACGAGCTTGCCCTCTTTCCGTTGGTTGTTTTGATTGCTAAAAGTGAGAAATTATTATTGTTTTTTTTATTGTAAAAAACAAATACACATCAGATTTTTATTTGTCTGTCCTCTTGTTGATAAATTTTGCCATCACATTGTCAAAGTAGTATGCAGATCCACTCGGCATGTTTGTTATATTTAGTATTTAAATTTTATATCAAGGTATCTTCCCCTCCCTCCAATAAAAACGTTCATGGTTACATTGGCTAGCTTAAGGCACAGTATGTTACTTACAGAATTCAACTAAAACATCCTTGGTCTTGTCTCTTGCAACCTCATCAAAGTTCTTACCCACGAGGACCTTGACTGGTTTGGCATCCCAGTCCTCAGGTACTTCTTGAGTGAGGAGGTGAGGCTGTCAAACCAAAAATCTTAGATTAGTCACCATCATCCCAGCAATATTAACCATAGGTAATGTTTATGTTATCCGCTATTTGGTGAACTATACTAATCAAAAGTACTTCAATAATAGGCCAGTTGAAGGAAATAATCACATGATTTACTGGATGGCTTCCTTTATTTTAAATAACTTTTGCTTGATTACTTATATCATATTCGAAAGCTTTTTCAAAATACTTTTTTTTCCCTTATGAGATACTTTTGATTTCAAGATAAGAAGAATTTTGCCATCCAGCAGAAGCTTCCCTCAGAGACCTTTGGCTGAATTGATTTGATGGCAGAGTGATATACAGTATTAGCACCTGACTGCTTGTCGCAAACGGTCTATTGATACACTTCTTGCACTGATGCACTTTACTACACTGTGTATCGTCATGTCCTTGTTCTTATAGGGTAAGACGACTCAATAACCAGTGGCTAACAAACCTGTGGTCTTCGTTTCATGATTAAATTGAAATTTAGAAGGTGGTTTATGCAGAGGGAGGACATCCCAAGAGAAATCATCGAAGCATAGGACAGAACCGACTTCAACTCTACTCACTTAGGCACTGAGTCAGAGAATCAAACCTATGTTGATTGGTGAAAGGCAAGTGCTCATACCGATATGTGATATTTAATTGTGAATTCAAAACATTCTTACCTTGAGTTTTTTATCCAAAAAGTCTTGGACAAATTTAGAAGTAACTTCGGTGGTAATCTCTGGAGACTCTGGCTTAAACTTGGTCATATCATCATCAGCAAGGTTAATAAGACGAACTGTTGGAAGCTCTTTAGCTGTAATTCCGAAGAACTCCATGATACGAAGATTGTCCTCGACCTCACCGTTGACGAAAACGAAAAGTACTTTTCCCTTGAAACCTTTAGCTGCACCACTGAAGGCATCGTGGTTGGTTTTGAAATCATCAGATTTTTTGTTGGCAAAAAGAAGAATATGATGTTTAACTTCACCACCAAAGATCTTTGGAGCAGTCTAGATGGAAAACAATTTATTTAATTAGTTACTCACTGAATATACCAATATTTATGGAATACAAAATACGCCAGATGTCTCTGTACAGATATACAGTAGACATGCTGGGAGCTGTAGAGTAGTATTGAGCACTTTTTCCCTATTGCAATAGTATTGCAATATTTGTTCCAACAATTGAGATAGTATTGCGATAGTAGACTAGATATTGCAATAGTATTGCGATAGTGGAAACTTGCAGTTAATGTAATGTCTATTATAGAAAATAGAAATGCCTTTGTTTGTCGCTATGTTTTTCTTCAAGAGCGAGTAGAGGGCCCTGGGGATGAGGTTGGACTGAATTTTATGCTTCCCCCTCTAAGGGAAATCCTTGTTACCAGGCTCTTGCACCTTATCTACTAACAAATTTTTTATGTTTGTTATCATTTCAGAGTGAGACAATTGATACAATCGATATTCAAAGTCAACTATCGCAATAGTTATCGATAATACAATGTTTCCATCAATGCATCGCTATCTTGGCTTTAATATTACAATATATCGATATTCCGATGCACCGTTACACCCTAACTGTAGAGCATGTGAGAAGCAAGCTTAGTGACACAATTGCCCTATTTCACTATGACATCACTGCTTGTTTATGTGGGGGATAGAATCGCCAAATCCAATACAAAAATTCAACAAAATTTGCTCCTAGTGAAACAGTTTAATCTAAAATGGCCTGGTTTTCAGATATAATATGTGTTAATATGTACTAAAAATATTCTGAGCGTTTACTGGCTATTCTACTTCTCTTCATGGATTGATACGGGTTTTAGAACAATTTCGGTGAAGTTGCATTGATTTGACCCCCTCCGACGACCATGATCCTTTGCGTTTAAGCAATAGATTGTTTTGATGTGACGTCATAGTGAAATAGGGCAATTCATAGCTGAGTGCTTCTCTCTCTTTTCAAGTGCAACTTTGGACAACTTTGCACGGTTTGTGCTAGTGTGTATAGCTGTCCTCTGATATAAACACGGTAGCCAGCCTCAATCAGTGCATGCCTTATATCTTGAATACTTCATGATCATATATTAAATGATAATAAAATGGTAGAAGGAGAACAAAACTTTACAAACCTCATCACTGAATTCTGTTACAAGAGGGAGTTGGTTGGCTTTAACGAACTTCTGGATCTTTTCAAATTCATATTCTCCATCATAGTCATTACGTCCCTCATCAAACTGAAATAGAAATAAAAAATATCAATATCATTCGAAAATTTTATAGGAAATTAAGTGGGTGGAAAGGAGGGGAACAAAAACTAATAATTATTTTTACTTACATGAAAAATTAAACTCAAAAGTAAATAATTTGTATAAGATTATTTTCTTTCGCAAATACACATTGAAGTCTAACCACTGCTTCATTTCCTTAAGATTAAGACTGTTGTTTGTGTTCATTACTGTACTCATGTATAGATCTACTTAAAGGGGCATTTGGATGAAAATCAGTCAAAATTGGTAGCTGCTTATTCCAAGACATTTTGGGTTTAAAGCTAAAAGAACAATGGGGTGAATGAATGAAGTCATCTTGTCAGAATTTAGATGCTACAGTATACAATAATAATTATTGTAGCATCTAAATTGTGATTAAATGACGTCATTCACTCAACCCTATTGTTCTTTTAGCTTTAAACACAGAATTCAAAAATTGATCATTTTTATCCACCACTTTTCACTGTTAAGAAAATATGTTGCTTGGCAACTATTGGGGCCATGAGTAAACAAGTGAGCAGGAAGTCACCAAAGGTTACATTCTGGTACAATACCAAGGCTTTTATGAATAAAATGTTTTGAAATTGTATTAAACCTCAAAAGGATTGAATAGTGCTGTAGATTCTATTATAACATTGTTGAGTATTGAACTGACTGCCATTTCTACCAAAATGTTCTTATTATTGAGAAAAGGTAGGAACGCTGTATGTTGTGTATTATCTTATCCCTACTGATAAATGCATTTAGTGATCCACATGTTTTTACCATACACGAGGTTGCATACAGCTACACCATGCAAAGCCTTGCAATCAAGCATGGATTTCAAGATATCAAACATGGTCTATTAGCATAAAGGGCTTGAGCCTCACAAGATAACAGCAACAGTTATATTTATTACCAATAGATTACAATTTTTATACATACCTTCTTAAAGAGGACAATTTTATCTCCATCAACTTTATGCTCAGATGCAATGGCGGCATCAGTTACGAGACCAAACTCAATATCATCAATACCATCGGCAGCAGCCAGGAAAGCTTTGGCAGCATCAGATTCTTGATCCTTGAAGAAACCAATGACTGCAACTTCTTTTTCAATAAATGTCTTAACATCTTCAGCAGTTGTAAGTGCTTTAGCTGGAGGACCAGTCTTCTTGTTCAGCCAGGCAACAATCTCGTCTTGGGTACGGCCACCTATGAACATATTAGAAATTATAAAATTACTATTTCCATTTCAAATGAAAAAGATCTACATTTTTAAAGCATTATTGAAAACAATATTTTTCTAAAAAATATATCGCAGTATTCTTGTTTATCATATAACAAATACTTATGATAATCTCTGGGTTTTTTCAATGAGGGGAACTCGGAGATCTCAAATTCCAACAAGTATTTCTTTTACAAGAGAAAGTATACTTACTTTCATTTATTTTGCAGGGAGTACTTTGTAAACATGCTTTTTTCTTATTCAAACATTTTCTTAAAATTCATCATGTGATACCAACAATTTGAGGGCCCAGCTGAATAAACTAACAGCTGTGTTGAAACAGATAAAATGAAAAATCTAAAACCTCAAGCAGGTGTTTACATTTCATAATGGATGGCTTAAGTTTGACACACATATGCAGGCATTTAATAACTGTTCATATAGAGTCATAAACTTTGGTAAACTTGAATGACCTAAGGCCAAGTAAAAAAATTATTGTCTGGATTTCTAAAAAAAAAGAACACAGGCAGGAGGGTTTATTTTTGTATTTACACACAAACAAAAGTCATGTTTTTTCCAAATTTCTCTTTATACCAAATTGAGAGAGACTGGGTTCAAAACAAAAGTAGCGCCTGTTACTTTTTTTTGTTTCGATTTTTAAAAAACAACAAATAATTTTAAAAAAGGCGGCTCAAAAAAATGAAGCAGGCGGGGACAATAAACATTTTTTTTTTACTTGGACTAAATTTTTTTTTTTTAATATTTAAAGTGAGCATATCCAAAAAATAGGAATGCTCAAAGTATGGAAAAAACTTTTGCAGTTAAAACAAAGAAAAGTTATGAAAATTTAAAGAAAATGTAAAGAATAATGTGGTTTTATAATAGACTTTAATACAGTCTAACAAATAGATAACCACTGAACCATAACAAAAGTCAAATTATGTAAATGATGGCTTTTAAAATATAAGCATCAGCCAATTGAAATAGTCCAGGTCATGTTAAACAATCGTATGATTTTAGTATTCAATTCAAGAAGGAAAAAAAAGAGCAACACTGTTGAATAGCACAGTTAAAAACATATGCTGGACATATTAAATACCATGTACAAAATTTGTTTAGAAAATCAGGTTATGAAAGTCAAAACACAGGAAAAAGAGAAATCTTAGACTATCAGAGAGGTTGTTGATAATATTTTATAATAAGAATAAGGAGATTTTACGAGTGTTAAAGAGACCATCCAGTCATGACAAACAATTAGTAAATGTACACGTGTACTAAGGGAAGAAGTCTAAACTGATTCTCATTTACAGCAAATGGTTAAGTGTAACTCAAAATAAATACAATAGGAAATACTGGATATGATTTTGTTGGAATACAGTATAAATACAAGATTTTTAGATGTATTTAACCACTTAGAAGATATAGAATGAAGCTATATAGGAAGGTTATGTAAAGAAAGGAATCATAGACACTTTTTTTTGCAATGGGTGAAAATTAACACGTATAGAAAAAAATTGTAATCGGTGCTTGAAGTTTTAAATGCTGAACAATACTGGAATAGTTGAAGTGAGATAAAAGTAAAAATGCTTTTAAGTTAGAGTATTTTTCATTCAAGACAGTGATCAATGTTTAATGAGTAGAATTTGCAAGGTTTGCTGCGAGCTGCACGTGTGAGGCTTGCATTTGGATATAAACTTGTCTTCTCAAAAGAAAAATATATACTTTTAAATAACGCAAGAATTAAAAGGAATAAGATATATACCTCCATATTCAAGTGGTTGGCCATCCTTGAAGAATTTAATAGTAGGATATCCCTGAACTTTGAATTTTTCACCCAGTTTACTTTCAGCTGTAGCATCGACTTTAGCAAGCTTAATGGCGGATTCTTCTTTTTTGAGTTGACCAGCTGCCTTTGCGTATTCTGGAGCTAAAGCTTTGCAGTGTCCACACCATGGTGCATCTAAAACACAGCAATAACACGTCACATAAAAAGAACAGCTTGCTACAAACACAAGCTTTCACAATCTTCATATACTTACAAAATTCAACTAAAATGTGTTTGTGAGCTGCTATAGCCTCGTCAAAGTTCTTTTCTGTTAACACTAAAACATCATCTTCTTCTTTAATCTCTTCGCTGTGAGCGAGAGCTAAATAAGTTAAAAAGAGAACAACTAAAGGCTTCATTTTGCTGTGGTTTGAGCTAAGGGGTTTTCAAAAGTGACTTCTCTGTCGAAGGTAGCGACAAAAAGAGGACGATTAACCAACAGTATCGACCGGAAATCGTCGGCTACCACTCGTGTTCGATTCTGATTGGTCCACATAAACAAACACTGCGTCACGGAAGTGGAGTACGAAGTTGGCCATTTTTGATTGGCTTACAATTTTATTGTCTTTATCAGTGTTTTGAGAAAGACACGTCACGTCAGGATGTTTGAGTCGAGAAGTGGTTGATCATGACGACGAACAGACAACGAGCTGTTTTTTTTATGCATTGCTTTGTTAACATGCTACGACGAGTTACGACACGTATATTAAATGTTTTAATACCGTTCATCATGAGGTTACAAGAACCTAAAAAAATATATGGAATCCGGAAATTAATAGATGAAAATAATCTGACATTGAATCCGGCCTATAACTGAAGTTTGATCATTACAGAATATATGATAGATATCAGCTAACGTGATAACTTTATGAATTAAAACTTTATGTTTTTTTAAGATCTAAATTGCAGCAGCGACATGGGGGTGGGTTGAGGCGGTTATTTATCACTTAAAACAATACTTTTGAGACTGCCTGTTGTTTCAAAAGGCAGCTCTCTAGGATGATATATCAATCAGTCGCGAAGGATATTTTATTTCTTTCAGGTGGATGTTTTCTATTGGGAGGTTGATGGAAATGTGTGCGTGGAAGTATATTTGTGGGCTACCTGTGTAATAGCCTTTCAAGTTCACGTACGAGTTTTGTGCACACGAAAGCGAACTTTTTTCCAGATTATCCAAACAATTATAAATGCAAAAGTTATTTTCATGTGACGTCACCCCCGTGGAGAAAATTTGGGCTATTAAATTTTTGGTTAACCTGAGCATCAGGCTCCCCAGTCCCTCTCCCCCTCCCCTGGGGCCTGATATAATATTGGGCCTGATACAATACTCAGATTAATCTTGGTCGACCAACCGACATCCAAAAAAAAAAAAAAAGGTCTCGTACCCAGAGCTCCTCGGTTTCCTTCATCCCCCGTTTTACCGCGCATACGCCAACATTTCTGAAGTAGTAAATATTAAAGCTGCTTCGTGATTGAATCAATCTATTCGATACTCAGAACATCTTAGGTTTAGAATACTTCTCACATAAAAACGGCTGTCTAAAATGTTACGTACTGCGCGGCTATTTGAACCAATCAGCATCGAGTTAAGAAACGGCTGTTATGAGCCGGCCTCCTCAAGAAAGGAGGAACGAAACCAAGGATTAATTCAGATTTGCCTTTTCTTTTTATTGAAACACGCTGGGAGCTATATAGAGCACTAGAGGAACACGAGGCGTAGACGAGTGTTTCTCTTGGTTTTCGAGTGCTCTACAGCTCCCAAAGTGTTTATATCACAGTACAGAGAAACCAAGCGTTTCATATATATTGCATATAACAAAAACGATAAAAGCATCTCGTTTTTAGTGATCAAAACGGTCAAAGTAAAGAGCGCACTCTCGTTGACGTCTTCCTTTCTGTCTGTCCTCTTAGTGATGATTAAAAAATAACCAATCAGGCGCGAGAAATTTGTACGCTATTGTAAAAAAAAAAATTCGAATGAGCGTGATAATAAGCAATTAGTAAAAATACACAGGTGATTATTGAAAATCTCGCGTGCTGACTGGTCGAGAAACTATCACTATCACACGATAATCAGCTCCAGCAATAATCCAAAATGGCGGTCAGCCGCTTTGTTGCTGTTACCGGAAAAAATACGTCTTTTATCTTTTTCTTTTTTTGAAAGAATCACCTGTGTATTTATATTAAAACAATTATTTGCCTCAGTCTCAGTGAATATCGGGGAATATTTACCGAGACGCGAGTCTTCGAGCTTCGGCGAATAATTGTTAATTATTGGATGGGTTGAGCTGGGTTGAGCAAAATATCGGGATTATAATGTTAGCTAGTGGCGAGTATGCAATTATTTGAGTTGCAGATGCCGAAGGCAAAGACACTGAAGTAATTGCTTGAGAGAGAGACGCTAACGAATCACTCAATTTTTGTGATAACCGATCGAGGACAATGATTGTTTTATCATTGAAATTAATTTTGGCTTTTTTATTAGTGTTTTGGCGGTTTTTGCTGTCTATATGCCATATCATTCTCTGACAGCCCAGGAAATTGAGCCATCTTGGGGGTAAAATGCAACGTTACTGCACAGAAGCAGATTATAGTATTTGTAGGCAGTTATTTGGAGTTATCTTGGCAAATCAAAACGACAGGGGAAATTTGAGTGATAACACTGAATACTCCAACACGAACTTACTACTTCCGTGTTCTTGACGACAATAATAAGAATAAGAAACACAAGTTTTTCATATCTTCTATCGCCTACCGCCTATTCGTTCAGTATTGCCTTTGGCTCCGAAAACCTTTATTCATATAGGTCCATATTCTCCATTAGAACTATAAATGCGATAATTACTGACAGGTATTGAGTTTAGATCTTGAGAATTTAAAGAGTCCGGTCTTAATTTTATAATTCAGAAAGAATGGCAAACCTCATCAAGTGTGTGAGCACTACAAGGGATTGACGGTTGGTTGGCTGGTTGGTTGGTTTCATTTAAAAACATTTACATCAAAAAGGCCTGCATATATCATAAATTCAGAAGACTTCCGCCTTAATAGTATGTCATGAGTAGTGTCCATTGTAGTTTTTACAACATCTCGCGGTAAACAACATTTTTAGATTGGCTGACAGCCATGTTCAATAAGAGGACAAACACATAGATGACGTACTGTTTTTCAAAGCGAGACCTTAGCTATAGATTTTACTTTTGAAAATTTCGAAACGTTTACCTATGTTTGCACGAACTGAACCCCGTAAGACGAAAAGCAATCTGTTCAACAGCTAAACAGTTATATTAGATTTGTTTTTCAATACATTGATGGCTTCAAAGGGGAAGGATCAAATCAAGATCAAAAAGAGGACAGAGGAAATTTATGTGTTACTTGTTAAATCCATCCTTTATAGCGATCAGTGCTAAAGCTGCCAAAGAAGGCATCTAAGCTGGTATTTGCACAAGGCTCAGAGAAAAACGCTAGTGCGCGTGCGCGAATTATACGTTACATGTTCCAGTTTGCTTTATCAGTTTTCTCTCTAGTAGACAGGGAGCTAAATAAATAGAACGGTCAATGCACCAAAAACCCCAATACATACTATAGTGACCTTGTCAATATCTCATAAGTAGTGCTTGTAACCGCCCTCTAGCATAATGTCCAGCAGAATTTCACGCGCGAAATAGCGCGCACAAATACTCGGGACAAGATATCTAAAAGTAAAAAAAATATGCATTCGTACACTAATGACTCTTCTGTGGTATTTGTTCGATAATACTAATAATGAAAACTTCATTAAAAAATTTTTAACAGCAATTGTAAATCAGTCTCTACTTAAAGACAATTTACAATTGACTACTAGAATATGACTAGTGCCTATCACCCTTCTGACAATATTCACAGTATTGATTCTACATGGGGTAAGAAGTTGAATAACCCGAAAAAGTTTTGTCGGGTTCAAGTTCCAAAGGATCGGTTCCAAGACGCAAGGTTGGGAGAAATTCATTTTTGTGGACTGTGTTTAGGGTAAGGGAATAGAAGTTCAGTTTTATCTTTGTGTTGTGCAGTTTCATCTAGCCTATTTATATCTTCATCCGGTTATCTATGTCAGTCAGGCAGTTCTCTATCGTAGTGACGGTACGATTCATAACTAGATCATCATTACAGGCATAGTAAATGGTATATAAAGATGAGTATCATCAGCATACAGACAGTAAGTTATGAGAAGTAAGATTTTATCAACAAGAGAGGTATACAGGAGATATAGTGTTGGACCCAGAACAGAACCTTGAGGAACGCCACAACTCAGCTCAAGTTTATCAGATGAAATTGCCATCTAGCGAGACATGCTTTGAGCGATAAATATGATTGGAAGCACTTGAGGGCTTTATCACAGATTCCAAATTTAGATTTAAGGCCATTTAACAGGATATCATGATCAACACATGTACTGAATTAACCTGAAATATATATAACGCCCACGCATGTCTCTATACTGTTACATATAAACACGCTGGATGCTATCAACACAAGAGAACCAAGTTGAGGACTGACGAGGCGTAGCCAAAAGTTTCGAATGCTTTACGGCTCCCAGAGTGTTTATCACAATACAGAGGCACAAATAAGCAGCCTTTTTGCTTTAATAAAATATTTGCGTGAGCATGTCTCTTGCTCTTCATGTTCTCTAATAATCAGCTCTCTCTAATATAAACACGCGGTACTGAGTCAGCCAATCAGCGAGCGCGTTGTGATTATATCTCAAAATATTTCGTAATTAGCAATAATCATAAAAATATAAGTGAACAAGAATATGACATCGTTGAAAATGAAGTTTGGATTTGTTCTCATGACCTCTCCTTCACATTTCTTCTTATTCATTTGATAATAGCGACTGAGGATGATTAAATGATTATGACGATGATAATACTGCTTTAAAATACGACCTTTTTAAAATTTAATAACGCTAATAATGAAGATTGAAAATATGAGAATATGACCGGCCCCTAGAGCCGACGACACAATGCTATTAGTGCAGTTTTCGTATGACTGTGAAAAGTTCACGGCACGAACACGGTCGTGACACAGCAAGGGATACGCCAAACCAATCACATTGCACGAGAATTCACCTTGCATCCAATCAAATACCCGGAACACGGCATAAACACGGCGCGGACACGGTCACGCCAAGATCACGGCACTTTTAGACCAATTATATTGCGCGTGAAAAAAATCAGCCAATTAAAATTCTAGAAAGTATCACGGTCACGGCACGTCGCGCTTACGGCACTGAGCTTTTCACAGTCATACGAAAACTGCTCTAATATTAGCCGTGACGTGTTTGAGATGATTACCAGCTACATTTCAAATCTTCAACGGTAATGATACTATTTCTCACAAGAAGAGAAAATTAGTTTCCATCCGCATGCTGCCTGACAAATGTCATTATTTTAATTCAATATACACTATATGGCTATAGCTAAACATTGAAATATTTCTATTGTTGGAATTTTTATAGTTGTTTACTCACTGTCTGTCACTTCTACTGTAATAAAATGGGGGAAACTATACATCAAAATTACTTTGAAGTCAAAAGAGAACGGTGATCTGGTCGATTGTCTAATATAACATCTGCAGTAATACTGACGTCATCTTTCATCTGCTTCGATGAGGATCCACCCAACAGACTTAAATATTCTTACCAAAACATTTCATTCATATAAAGTTATGTAAATATATCCAACAAAACGCGGTGTTTTCAATTTTCTGATGATTTTTTTAAACTGTTAAACTATATTTTTAATACCTTGTATATAGCGTTCGTTTACGACTCTTTTTCGCTCATGAAAATAATAAAAGCAACAACCGTGCAGACATAGATCCATTGTTATAAGAAGCATACTCAAGCTTCAAATTTGAATAATGCGATACATATTTTCGATGTACTAAATGACTATAGTATATGAAAATCAATCTTATTTCACGGAGTCTACAATTAAAGCCAGCATCAGCTAGGATATGAAGTCAATCTAGAGCTGATAGAATAGACCAGAGATAACCGCTTGGGCACGGCAAATGTCGTATCTTGTTTAAAAGGTTTTTTTTAAAAGACGGTTTGTCAAAAGAAATGAATTGTCCTTGAAAGCGATAGCTTAAAAAAATAACAACTGTTGAATCGATATTAAGAGTCGCAAAATGGTGAGTTGGCTTTGTATTCTTGACTAGGATTGGTTTATAGACTCTTGAACGTCTTGAGATTGAACAAAGGTTCACACGAGATTCTGTTTTACTAAGCGTAACTTAGCAACGCATATCAGGTCCACCTGCGATGATAATTAAACATCGCGTCGAGATATGGTCGCTTCCTATTGGCGGTTTTACGGGTTTGATTGTTGAGTTTTTCTTAGGGGTAGATCACTTTGTTTTCCATCATCCAATAAGATTTCGTAAATTTGGAGACTTCCATAGGCAATAGGAAAAATCAAGCTACACAAGGTAGCCGCATCTTGCTCGGATTCAATAATCTGGACTGTTACGGCCTCAATCTTCAGCCCATTTTTAACAACTAGTACAATGGATAAAGCTCAACTCGTCAAAACGGTCGAAAGTTTAAAATTTCAGCTTCAAATTCAGCGAATGCCAGTCTCGAAGTGCTCAGCCGAGTAAGTATATCTCGATCGTACACATATGCCGTTCATGGTTCTGAACGAAACAGATCGAAGCTTGAACACGGTTTTTACTCATTCATGTCAAAACATTGTTCAAGTCGATGTGTCTCGTGTCTTCTTATTCGTTAGGGTGGCTGTATTGTGGCTTCAAAGTCTTAACCTAAGCGAATTCGACCTTTGAAAGCTTCTCGCATGATAAGCAAATTTAAATATGCAAATTATAAGGGCTGGTTTTTGTATTTTCTTCGAAAAAAAGTGAGAAAAAAGATGGCAAAAAATAAGAGTAAAAACTCATTAGCATTTTACCTAAAGCAATGATAATTTCTCTTCTAATAATGACTTATCAGAATGTTTTTTAGAGAAACGAGCCACGAGGGTAAATAAGTGTTTGGTACGATAGTGCAGTTTGAGCCGAATATTGTGTGTACATAATAGATGACGCTCTATTTATGGTAACATGTGGACAAGAGAATCCGAGAAAAGAACGATGGTTTTCAACAATAGCAAAAAAACGTCGAATAAATTATTACTCTAGTGATATGACTTTTGACTGATTTTCTTGTCGCTCAGTCGTTCCGTATAATTTGGACCCAATGAATTCCAAAACAATTTACATTTGTTTTTATCTAAACGGGTTATAGTCAATATAGATAGGAAACTGGTGATTTCATGACAAGTTCTAACTTGCATATTCGGTAATGATACCGGCAGTATTCTAGTTACATTACATTTTATTATGAAAAAGATCCAAACTTCGTTTACTATCGCTGGGAGTTTACAACAGCCTGATTCTACATAGCATCCTTTACAATAGTCACGACTTTTTAGTTTCGATTTAGTTATGTTTTTAGGTCTCATCTTTTATTCCAATCATCGATTATCACCAAAACTTTGTTCTCAAATTAACATTTTAGAACTGTTTGGTGAATATATAACTTAATTTTCGCTTCCTCAAAAGGGCTCCCGCATAATTTTAATGCCAAACTTACAATTAGTGAGGAACGTCTGTTATTACTTAGTTGTCATCGAAATTCTTTTTTTTAACGACCAGTTCAAAAAGATCATTGCGACAATTGATATATGAGATCGTAAGGAAGCCCCCCCCAAAAAAGCCCAAAACAATATATAGAAAAAAGGATGCTCGAAAAACAATTCCGAGCCGTTTCAAGAATAGCTGAAATTTCAATTTCCATGTTGAAAAAGACTGAGTTCCAAGCGGAAATGGCCACAACATTTTGAAAAATTTATTATTTTAGAAAATTTGCTTTATTTCAGTAAAATGTATTTTACAATTAGCACTTTTAATCTTCTAAACATTAAGGTGTTTATCTGTAGTAAAAAATTGATTTCTCTTTCAGCCTTAAAGATTACTGTCAACAAAACTACAACTCAGATCCTCTTATAGTGCCACCAGAGAAAAAAGAAAATCCATGGGCAGAGAAGTCGAAATGCACAGTTCTATAACCATGTACAAATCTTCAAACAGCTAACGAAATATCGACGACAGTGTGGGAAAAACAATGTCACAAATTATACTTACACAAAACATAAAAAAACTGTATTTGAAATTGTAACTTGGTTTGAATACGATTTCCTTCGACTTGCTTTCAAATGAGGAGAAAGGACAGGGGAATGGACTCTTACAAAGCTTTGTCCGTGTTGAATGTAATTTCCTTCGTTTTGATGTGTATAGTTGGATTTTATAGCTGTTTGTCCTGTATTCTTATGCAAAGAATTGTTCTCTCGCCCATCTAGCAGCTGAAAGTGAAGATGTCCTCATAGATGCTATCCTACGATCTAGAATTATTATCTCAAGTGCATAATATTGGCTTTCATTTTTATTCAACAATAAAAACAAAAACAAATTAAATAAATTTAGATGTAAAACATATAGGGTGCAGATGTAATTTAGAGGTAGTGATTACTTCAGTTTAGATTATCTAGATTAATCATTGTATTGTTTATATTTAATCATAGTGGAAATATTGCTTCATCACAATACATTAAAATTAACCAATAACTAAACTGCAAGCTTTCGTTTGTTATATCTGTTTTTCGTTATTCTCGGCTCCTCCTCCGGCGGCAGCTCCTGATTTACTGCGGCTTTTGATATTCGAGCTCTTCGCGCTAAAATATTTCAATTTTATTTTTCGCTGCCGTCAATCAAAAATGATTAGTCGGTACCTTTAGCATTTGGTGTGGTTTCTAACTCTTCGTCGTTGATAATAGTCAGATCAAGTTGGAATTGAAAAAGTGTTTTGAACTTTTGAAAGTCGCTTTCCAAGAAAAGTCGATTTCTACCGTTTTCTAAATTAATTTCCCCCTTCTCCAAGAGCACTTTACGAAGATATACGTTCGCTGAGCGCATTCCAAACAATGTGTTTCGGGCTGCCACACTAACGCAGTTCAAACTGCATGGAATAGACTACTACTGGCTTGCTTCATACATCGACACATCTTAAATTAGTTCACTCGCTATGGTTTTCTTTCGTACTTTATTTGCTGGGTGAAAAACTGGAAGCAGTATGAGCTCCATTTCAACACTCAAGTATGCTCACCCCACTCCCCCTAGCTTTTTGAGCTGCCTATATTAATTTGAATTTCGGTCTGAGCAATTCAATATAAAGAACTCAGTTCATTAACCATTCGCAATCTTTTAAGTGCTCACTTGGGACTTACTGATTTGGGTGACTGTTAAGATATGTTGATTTCTTTATCGAGAGCTGATTTTGAAATCCTTACCTACCTATAATCTCTTTTTGTGACACGTTGCATCCCAAGTTCACTTCCCCTCATAAAAAAAATAAATAGGAAAAACATTAATGCAGGCTATACCCAAAAGGCTCTTTTACTTAATAAAAAGCACTGGGTTCTAGAGTTCCTTTATCTTGTATATAATAACAATAATTGACTAAAAGTTTTTTGGGTTGATTGATCGCAGTAAGCCTTTTCATAGTTTAAGAATCGATTCCACTGCGCATGCGATTTTATCCCGAATTTCTCACCTTCTTTTGTCTAAACCTTCTTTTGTTCTTAATTAAACAAAAGAAGGTGAGAAATGCGCATGCGCAGTGGAATCGATTCTTAAACTATGAAAAGGCTTATAAGCCTGAAGCGAGATGACGTTTTACCCCCGACTCTATACCATAATAGTTTTTAAAATTCTGTCATATCAAAATTTTTGATTCCTTAGAGAATACAGGAATAGTAGTCATGATTAAAGAACAAAAGCAGTGTGAAAAGGATTATGGTCTAGAGACGGGGGTAAAACGTCATCTCGCTTCAGGCTTACTAACTAGGCGCTCATCGATATTCATAGCTAACAGTGTGAGGGAGAAGCACAAATGACTTGGCGTTCTGGGGCACTGTTCCTGATGATATCCAGACACAAATTTGTAATAACCTATATTTCTCCAAATCAATTAGTACCTTCTTGTAAAGGGTGTACAGACCCTTGCTCCACATGTAACTTCATGATCATGCATGACAATAGCGTTGCGAGAGTACTAGTGTTGGAGGGAAGAGCACAGGGACGGATTGGATCCAGGATATTGGGTAAGGGGGTTCGGAAAATCAAAGAAAAAATCCTGGACACCTACTACATTATTCTATATCTTGGGTTCGTTATTGTCTCTCAGGGGCTTCAATATCATCAACATGCCCTAAAAAGAGCTTTGTTTTTTTCATTTAAGAGGTGTATGGGGTTCCCCCGAACCTCACCCCAATTTGTGCCCCTGGAGCACGCGCGTTTTGGCGCGAAAATTCACAGGTAGCCCCCCAAAAATAGCGAAAAAAAGAAAATGTACCATTTTCAGCCAAACTTTTTGGGGTTGCGGTTGTACGTACTCTGTTTCCACCCCAAGACTGAAGGCTGACTGATGAATTGCAGGGTTTAAAAATTCCAGGACCCAGACTCAGAATTAAAACAGTAATTAAAGTTCAGCCTGAATCCTAATTGAATTCGAAAATGTACTTTATTTGTGATAAAAATTGTCCAAAAAACATGGCATACCTGCATATATTATATCTGAACTAATTTATAGTAGTCTATAAAATATTAAAATGAATATATGTATATAGATTGACGTTTTGTAAGGTCCTTACATGACAACCAATTGTGATATATTAGGATCTCCACGCAGTTAGAGTGCTCGCACTAAACCCGTGAAACAAATACTATTTTTTAGTACTAAATAGTGATAATCAAACAATAGGAAACAAAGGATTCCGCATGAATTTTTAATAAATAGTACTAAACATTATTCATGGGTTTAGTGCGTGCACTCTAGAGTGATTTTACTTGGCCCGTGAAACAACGTTGTATGCATTAATGACGTTCTCTGGAGCCTTGGCTTGTTACTTGAGGCTTTTTGTGCGACAACGATTTTCGAAATAGGTGTATATACTTATTTCAATAAAGTTAGTCACCAAAAACCTAGAAAGCTGAGATCACTGAGGATCATGGGAAACAATTCATTTCAAACAAGTAAAGCTTTTTTGATACGAACTGCAGCTTGAGAATGCTCAGAAGAGGTGAGAATATAACCGGTAAAAGATTCGCAAGTCCATGAACAGTTATCAAGCGGTTGAAACATGTAAAATGTATCTACCCATAATCCTTGTCGGCCTCAGCTTTATAGCTTTTCAGGTGACTAACTTTATTGAAATAAGTACATGGGATGACGTAGAGCGCTCTCAGGACTTCTGATAATAAGGATAACAGAAATAGAAAATATATCACACTAGTTCTCGATGGTAAAAGTGCTATTTCTTTTGTTGTAGTTCTTTGCCTGTTAGCCTCGCATCAAAGATAACTTAGAAGGGCTAGTCAAATACACGCGCAGCATGCATGCGGCTAGAGCAACGTTAATGCATAGCCTCAATGTAATCTAGAGACTTTCCGAGTTTTGACGCTACTGTTGTACGACAAACGATACTTGAATACTACTGACTTTAACAACCTAAAAACATAAAAGATATAGTATAATTCAACATTGTTATACTTCATTATAAATTTTGATTTCATTTCTTAATATTTCATAATTTTGGATATTCTTCCTAGAGCTCAGTCTTCTGCTTTGTACTTTGTTTTTCATCTTCCCCTTCAGGCTTGTCTTGTTTTTCAGTCGTCTTTTCTTCTTTCTCGTCTGTCTTTGCGGGTTTTTTTACAGACCTTTCATTTCCTTCATCACCATCACCCTCCTCCTCGTCCATGTCCTCTGGCATTTCATCAGCATCTCCTTCCTCATCGTCACCATCATAATCATTTGGCCCACCACCCGCCTGCTGCATGGCCATTTGTTGTTTGATCTGTTCTGCGAGTCTAGAAGCTGAGTTAGGGTCATTTATGTCCACGTTTAGTCTCTGGATTCCATCGTCTTGTTTATTAACTTCTTGCTTCTCATCGTTGACCCTCACATCCATATCTTCTTTCTCTTTTTTGGTTCTATCCACTCCCTCGCAAGCTTTGCTGATCTCGTAGCATATCTTTTTTTCTGGATCTGATTCTTTTTTAATGAACACTTGTTCGATATCTTCATCGTAGTTTTCTGAAACAAATACACAATTTAATAATTATGATCAAATTTAAAGGTAGATTGACCACAGTAAATCCGTGAAACACTTATTACTAAATAGTACAAAATAGTGCTAGCTAAACAATAGAAGATAATGGAATTTGCATGACATTGTGCTATTTAGTATTACTAAAGTTTCACGGATTTACTGTGGTGACTCCCGGGGGGGGGGGGGTACTACCACCCCAACTTGGGTAGGGGTGTGCCGCCAGGACCTCAAAACCCTGACCCTATCCCAGATCTAAAATTTTGATTTTACATACCCTACCCCAGACTAAAACTAAGAATTGTACACCCTATCCCAGACTAAAAGACGGAAAATACGGTTTTACAATCGATTGCAATCAATATTTACTAACGTTTTTATTGTTTTTGTGTCGGCAGAAAGCGTAGCTTTATTCACCAGACAAAAACGACCAAATCGTTAACCCTATCCCAGACTAAAATGACCCCCTATCCCAGACAAAATGTCAAAAAATGATACCCTTCCCCAGACCCAAAAGCCGAAAAGCCATACCCTATAGGGCGGCACATACCCGTATAGCAAATATAGGGGAGTACCCCCCCCCCCCCCGGGTGGTCACTCTCATTACTCATGAAACTTAATGCAGCCTATATTCTGGGCCTACCATTCCTTTAGTGAAGTCATTAAACCCGTGAAATAGATATTACACCAAACACTTTAGTAGACCCTTAGATTTCATTGCTTTCTTTTGTGGATCTATTTGACTATTACACGTTGACTTATATTCTTTATTTCACGGGTTAAATGCCTTCTCTCTAAGACAAGGGAAAAAATTAAGTATGAAACAAAACAATCCTTACTTCTTACGCTGAATAGTATTGCTTCACAAAATATTTCCCCAGCTCCCATTTTAAATAATGACTAGTAAAATATAAATATTATATAAATACTTATGAATTGAAAGTCGTTCTAGCACTTTCACACTAATTAAGGACACTTTTTCATTCACACACACTACCACTACATTCAATGATCTATGCACATCACACTCAATTTATGTTAATTATTACAGAGTGGCGAGGGAGGGGAAAAGGAAAACCCAGAGAAAAACCATCCTAGCATCATGATCATCATCATCATCATCATCATATAAGTTTTTATCATGAAGATATGTTAAGATTCAGCAAACCTGAGTCTTGTACATCAAAAATATAATAAAAACTAATAATAATAAATAATGTATAATTAACTCAAATTATAACATCATTACCCCTTTTAGCATAAGAGAGAACAACACATCATACTAGGGGACTCCAGTGCAGGCCTGTTATCAAAAACCTATTATCCTAGCATAGGGGAGAGGTTAACTGTTATTAGCGTAGACTACCCATGCTATTGTCATCTTTCATATAATTATTTCAAAAACTCATGAATAATGCATAAGCCTTTGGTCCAATTGGAGCCACCATACATGTCATGTGCATGGACCTTTATACCTGATAAAGTCCTCTTCATTAGTATTCTTTATATAAAGAATACTAATAAGGACAATCTTTATATCTGATAAAGAACTCTACACTAGTATTCTTTAAATAAAGAATACTAATAAGGACGACTTTATCAGAGATAAAGGTATCTCCAAATTTAGATGAAGACTTAGAGTCTCATCAAGCTCTGTCTCACATACGATCACTGACGACCCACGAAATCTTATTGACTAGCAATCCTGTCTTGAAACTAATTAACATGCTGTCTTTAAAATGTGGGAGCCTTTATTGGGAATGACTGCACATGATAGTGATGTATAAACCTCAACTGCGCATGACAGGTACATACGAACTGCTATCGATGTATAAAAGTCCATGTTCATGACGTGTATGGTGGCTCCAGTTGAACCAAAATCTTATAAATTGTTCATGAGTTTTTGAAGCAGTTCAAAAAACTCGTAGATCGTGTTTTATCAGGTCTAAAACCACTCGGCTATGCCTTGTGCTTTTATACCTGATAAAACACTCCTACTCGTTTTTTAAACACTACTTAGAAAACTCATTAATAATTCATGAAGAAAACACAATAGAAATCATGACCATGAAGGTGATTTTATATCTGATAAAGATTCGTCTTCATTTGCATAAACTTGAACTTGGATTTTCTCTATCAAACTTGGTTCATTTCGTAAAAAAATCGGTACACAATGAGAACAAACATCATAAGTTTTCGAAGCCGTTCAATAATCTCGCAGATCGTGTTTTATCGGGTCTAAAACCACTCGGCTGCGCCTCGTGTTTCATACCCGATAAAACACTCCTGCTCGTTTATTAAACATTACATAAAATATTTGAGATATAACATGTGCGCTGATTGGCTGGCTACTGTGTTAATATTAGAGGAATGAGACATGCTCACTCAAAACGTTAAAAAGTGTTTCATAAAAGCATATTATAAAAGCCTGCTTATGTCTCTGTACTGTGATATAAACACTTTGAGAGCTGTAAAGCACTCGAAAAGCAAAAAGACACTCGGCTATGCCTTATGCTCTTAGGCTGGCTTCTCTCAAGCTTATACAGCTCCCACAGTACAAAGACATGCACATTTTTCATGTTCCTTACAATCCTTAATCCTCACCTAGAAGAAAATTACAGCCCTTAACTGTTGTTGGTGGTGAATAATCATAGGACCTGAATGAACTGGCCTTACAGATATTCTCCATTGCCTCTACCACTTTTACTTCCCATGGATCAGATGTCTTTTTCTCTAGTTTCTTAGAAATCTCTGGGAAAATAAAACAAAATATAATAATTGTCATTTAATATGACCTCGATTTCACAAATAGCAAACTAATATGATTTATCCACCTCTTAGTCATTGGCATCTTGAAAATCAGGGTTATTGAATTGCAACACTTTAATTTAAAATTGATAAAACTAGTACAAAATAAACTTAACATTTATAGGGATATAGTACTAGTAGTCAAACACAGTGTCGCACCCTCTACCTATTGACTATATGATTGATGGCAATTTGTTGATCATTTGTCAGTTCATTACTCCTCTTGGCTCCAGGTTATTTGGAATTTTAAAGGTATGAAATGCATTGTTTGTTTAAGCTTTACAACCCTGAAAATGGCAGAAAGCTTGGCAATATTGAATTAACCTAAAGCAGGGTGGCTTAAGGACAATTTTCAGCAATAACATTTTTTACAGACTGGTATATTTAGGAGGGGAGCCACAAAATCTGGCATCAGTGATGGGTAATTGTCTGGATGGCCCACCCCTTTCCATTCAAAATCAATTACCCCACCCCAAAATGAAATTCATATATTGGCTATTGGCGACCCTTTTAAACTCATTTCAAATGACATATTGTAAGGAAACTCTGCACTTTCTTTCTGAACGTAATGATGTTTGAATAAAGCCACCTTACTACTATAAAACATAGTGGATATAGTTTTTCATTTCATATATTTTGTTAATTACTCTCCACAAATGAGTTTTATCTTCTCATCATTTCGAGTAAAAGCTTTTGTTTATCAAGCACTATTGAGATATGAAGTGACATCATACACCTTGCCTGTATCTGTGGTACATTTTTTGGCCATGCATCTCTGGGTTATTATTTAATAGTTTTGACTTAAGTCTACTGTTTTCTCCAAATAATGGCATGGCATGATGAACACATTGTTCACATTTATTTAATACATTTTCAAGGTTCTTGCATGATATCAGTTTTCATGCAAAGTTAGCCTCACCTTTGATAGTAGCACTGCAACATTCGCAGTAAATCCCTTAAAAATATGTAAACATGTAAATTAATAATTATTTATTTAAAAATAATATTTATGGTATATCACAGGGGTTAAAATAATGGCTGGATGTCTGAGAATGTCCATCCTGAATTTAAACTTGTCCAGTCAAATCTTTGCCTAGCCAAAATTTTGACCAGTAATGTTGAGCAAGAAACAAGGTATGACTGACCTAAACTAATTTGGCCTGTCAACATGACCGGCGACTTACCATCCATTATTTTAAGCCCTGTATTGAAATCTAAAGTAAAGTGGACCACATAACACAGTAATACTGTTCAGTCTTTAACCCTAGATACAATGAATCAAAATATGGCGACCAATTCGGTCACCATGGTGCATGGTCATGTCTTAATCTGATCTTATATAGCCCAGAGATAGTAGAGCATCAGAAATACATGAACCATTATCATAAAAAAGCAAATGCTATGGAAAAGTAAGTAACTTCTAGATCCCATGGTGTCAAAGCCAAGCAAGCCATGTACAAAAGGCATATGATTATCAGGGGCAGATATATCCAGGAATTTTAGAAGGGGGGTGACTATTACAAAGGTTTTAAAGAATTTGAGGAAAAATGGGGTGATTGTTACTATTGATATACTGAGAAATTTGAGCAAAAAGGGGGGTGACTAGTCACCTATATTACCATCCCTAGATCTGCCCCTGATTATATGTATACATACAAATTGCATTCTTTGAAATTACATTCAATTACCTTGCTTCATTCCTGTAGGTTTGTCTATGTCACCAGACACAACAATAAGCTTTGTAAAAAGGAAAACTAAACAAGTGATTCCAGTGAAAACATTCATGGTGACTGGAAAATAAAATAAATATATATGTTAGTGATGACCATGCAGTTATACTATTAAAATCTCGTCTTTTGGAAGGCTGCACGAAACCTGCATGATGGCTGGAGATCTGAGCCTACCCAGCTATACTAGCAGAGGTTGCCTTTTTGTCTTTCTCATTTCTTAGACTTTCCTGACTTACAGCCTTTTGTTTTTGTTGCTCTTGCTCGTTACAAACATCAAAGGGACCTCAAGGATTAAGAATAATTAAAGACGTTCATAAATTAATACTTTAGTAGTATCACAATTCAACTTTCAAAACATTTTTGAGGGTTCTTGGAATTTCCTACCGTGTTGTTTCACAACATGGGGCAATTTTGTATACCCCAGATTTAAAAAAAACTGGTAAACCCAAAGACAACTTTCATAGTTTTAAATAAAAAAAGCCTCTCAGCCAGGTATTTTGTAAAATTCTATTGATAGCATTAATAATTAAACGAATGCGACCCCAAAAGATAATAGAAAACTGAACTTCACCTTAAATCATAAGTAAGATGACAAAAAAAATTCTCATTGAATAGTGTCGATTTTTTATATTTTATTTCAAACTATAAAGTATTGTCTCATAATGAATGTTATATTGTTACTCTATTTACTTTATTGAAGTTTGGAATCTTAAAATGTAAGTAATTATTGAATCGGCTTTAATTTTCCCGCACATGTACGATTTTACATTTAATGAAATATAACTTTCCTGGCCAAATACTTCTCTGTTCCTCGTGGAGAACGCAATACAGCAGAGAAATAAGCCAGAAAAAGAAAATATCTCCTTTGTTTCTTTAAAACAATTTAATTACTTGAAATATGAAACGTTATGAGCTTAGATTTTTAAGCGCGGGCGTCAAGTTTCGTGAAGTTTAAGCGTAAATTTGTAAGATGTATGTTCGTACCCAAAAAAATTAAGTAGTGTATTAATTTTGCTATTGTTAACAACGAAATAACTTACCTCTTTTTGTTGATAAAATGTTTAGAGGCAGGCAAAAACGCATAGCAAGTACTGGTATTTTAGTGAAAGAGGAGAACAAAAACCTTTTATTCTAAGCTTGACAACCAAAAACAGTTAATTAACAGGCGTTCCTTGAGTGAACGAAAGGGATTGGACTCTACTGAAATCCTCTGGTCTATTCTACTGTGGGCTCAAAAATATTCATGACCTCCAATATAGAAAAAAACTTTTACAAATTTCGGAAAAAATGTAAGAAAAATCAATCCTTTGCGAAGATCTGTACAAAACAGACACAACTTTACAACACAAAACAGTTAATATAGCTTTTAATATAATTAATTGAATTTAATATAGCGTGTAATTTTATAATTCTTAGTTATTTTATAGTTTGATTATTCTTGGTTTGCAATCAATCCCAAGAGAGCACAATAACAAAAGGGATGTCTGCCTTGTTGGAAGATATAGCAAAAGAAGTCATTGAAAAATCTTTTGTCAAATTCTTCCAACATAGCGGCTATGACGTCTATTGCAAACGAAGAATATGCATGAGAGCCACTAGTTGATCAGTTATCTTGACTGTTAAGTGTTACCCTCTCTAAATAAAGATTATTGTATTGTATTGTATAACAGGCGTTCCTGATAGTGAACGAAGGAGATTGGACTTTACCGAAATCCTCTGGCCTGTTCTACTGTGGGCTCAAAATATCCGGGACCTCGAAAATTTTATACTGAAAAATAAGACTTCAATGTTTTTCGAAAATGTGAGAAAAATAAATCGTTTTTGACGAATTGTGAGAAATAAAATACGTTAGAACTATGGCAGCTGCTAATGCCAAGGAAGGAGAGTACACAGTAACGGTTTACAGCTTGGTAAGTAGTGTTTTCTTCGATCATTCGTGTTTGTTTGGATTGGTTGCCTGGCAGTAGTATTATGTCGCCTGTGAGATTTCTTTTCTTTTCTTTATATTTCGTCTTTCACAAACTATTTTGTATTAAAAGACATGTATTTTGAAGTTGTAAGACATGTACTTTGAAGTCATATGTGTACAAAGTATTTTTTTTAAAACGTTAACACTCTTAATCTTTTCGCCAGAGTCTTATACTTGTGTATAAGCCATGTACTGTAAGCCATGTACTGTATACGTACCCGGCCCTGTAAAGCACCCTCCAGTTATTCATTATTATCTTGAATCTTTGAAGAATGATAAACTTTTACCGATTAAAAGGATGATACTTCTGAGGGTGCCGGTAATTTTTGTATGCCAGACAAGATGGGGGATGTATAATGATCAGCTCCATGCACTGTTTTGCAACCCATCACCATGAGTAGAAAACATGATTAAAGATATAATGCATATGTTTGTGTTGGTGGTATAAGAAATGTTATTGACTTTGCTGGATGTGAATCATGGCATTTCCGTGGCATTGTCAGAAAAAAACAAAGTTTTCAAAGACATTCCAAATGTAATGGAAACACTTCAATTGAAATCTGTCAAAATCTACTGCATCACAACAATGATTCTATGCCTGCTACAGTATTAAAAAGCACTGCGGTGATATACATGTTTATGTAATCTAAAATATCATGGCAAGCCTTTTGATTCGTACCTTACCCACCATTTCTTTGCAATATGCCGGTAACTGTATACCTATATTGTATTTATGTGCAGTCTCTGTTAATGTAAAAAAATATAATTAAAGATGTATCTTATATGAAGCAGTGACATGGATTGCATGATATATAGTGGTCATTTACTTCAGTATAAGTACTACAGTACATGTAGATAAAGAGTAATCACAATCATGCCATTGCTAATAATCTTTAGTCCTGACAAATTTGTTTTGCTTTACAGGTAGTTAGTGTATTCTATTCAGTCAAGCAGAGAAAAATGTGAAAAAGTAATACTAACAATGAATCATGGTTGTTGAAATGTAAAATCATGGTGATATTCATTTATATTTTAGATTAAGAGCCAGAAGTTTAATGAAGCAATACAAATTCTAAGCACAGAACTTGAAAATCATCCAAAGGTACAGTGTACAGTAATTGTCACCCTGATAATTGCTTGATTACTATTAAAAAGTAAAAAATAAAAATAAATATAAATAAATAAATAAGTGATGTTGACCTAAAGTACTTGATACACATGTATTTTTACTAGCGATAGTATGTACATTTCATGTTTTGCTTGGTAATAATTATATCTATAGGTCCTAATAGAATGAATCTACAAAAGCACAAAGAGGGGTTCAATGAATGGGTTGCATGATATACATATACTGTTTCTGGGTTATTAAGGACTTGTCTTATTTTTTTAATTTTTAAGTATAAATAAAAATATAGAAAATTATATAATATTTTTTAGTTTTTTTTTTGTGTGTGTGTATACTTATTTCAATAAAGTTAGTCACCAAAAACCTAGAAAGCTGAGATCACTGAGGATCATGGGAAACAATTCATTTCAAACAAGTAAAGCTTTTATGATACAAACTGCAGCTTGAGAATGCTCAGAAGAGGTGAGACTGTTACTGGTAAGATGCGCACGCAAGTCCATCAACAGATTATCAAATTGGTTGAAACATGTAAAATGTATCTACCCATAATCCTTGTCGGCCTCAGCTTTATAGCTTCTCAGGTGACTAACTTTATTGAATTAAGTGTATGTAAGAAGTTTATAGTCCAGTGAATATAGTCATACAGTAGTATTGATGATAAAAGGGATAATAATATCTTTTGTTTTTACAGTCTAGAGCTGCCCTCTCTTTGTTGGGATATTGTTATTTTCAAGTGCAGAATTTTGAAGCCGCATCAGATTGGTAAGGGCCAATCAGCAGAATCCCAGTGATACAGAGGTTCTGCACCATCACATGATGGCAGCCATGAGAGGAGGCAGAAAACATTTAATACGGTCTAATTTTATTTACATGAGAAATAATTCAATTCCCAGAGGACAATGACTCTCTTCTTGGGCCATGGCTGCTATCATGAGATGGTGCAAAAGCCTTTATTCTGTCATAAAACCTTCAATCTTATCGATACTCTAAAAGACCCCTGAATCCCCACTTAGGGATGATACAAGTGAGGGCATGGCCAACACAAATTGGGTTGAAATTTAGTGTTACCAAAAAACTCGATTATTATGATGCAGTGTCCAGGAATTGAACCTGAGACCCCAGAGGTGGGATCCCAGAGGTGGGACCCCAGAGGTGGGACCCCAGAGGTGAGACCCCAGAGGTGAGACCCCAGAGGTGAGACCCCAGAGGTGAGACCCCAGAGGTGAGACCCCAGAGGTGAGACCCCAGGGGTGAGACCCCAGAGGTGGGACCCCAGAGGTGGGACCCCAGAGGTGGGACCCCAGAGGTGGGACCCCAGAGGTGGGACCCCAGAGGTGGGACCCCAGAGGTGGGACCCCAGAGGTGAGACCCCAGAGGTGAGACCCCAGAGGTGAGACCCCAGAGGTGAGACCCCAGAGGTGAGACCCCAGGGGTGAGACCCCAGAGGTGAGACCCCAGAGGTGGGACCCCAGAGGTGGGACCCCAGAGGTGAGACCCCAGAGGTGAGACCCCAGAGGTGAGAGTGTGGTATTCTCAAAATATGAATAAGATTCTTTTGTCTGATTTCTATATCTAGTGAATATCTCTTAGTCTTAAATTTTGCATTGCCCTTCATCAGACTTTGAATAACTAAAGTGTTTATTTTGCAGTTATGGTCAGTTAACCGAGATACACCCTGAAGTTGATGAGTACAAGCTTTATCATGCTCAGGTATTTTGTACTCTGAAATACAGGGCTTGAAACAATGGGCAGTCATCTGACAACCATCCATCCATCCCTCCCTCCCTCCCTCCCTCCATACAATACAATACAATACAATTTTATTTGGCACCTTATACTAATAGTACATGAGTGTTTGATTCCAAATATATTATAGGTATATATATATACTATGTATTAGGTAATTTTCTTAATTCATTTTCACATATCAGCATACATTGATGAATGTATGCTGATATGGCTCTTTGTAGAGACGCTGATTTTGAATTGATTAAGAACATAAAACGACTGTCAGCGCTCATATTGTTGAAATTAATGCTGGTGTTTTTTTCTATGAACTCTCTTAAGTCGTTTCTATGAGAGTCATATAGTGGACACCAAACTAGAAAGTGTTTTTCGTTTTCTACTCCCGACTTACACACTGGGCAAATCCTTTCATCGTAAATGAGATAAGGCCTCTTATACCTCCCCGTTTCTACTTCAAGCTTATGGTTACTAATTCTTAATTTTGTAAGCGCCACTCTGTGCTTAATATTGGTGACTTGACTTAAATATTCTTCAAAGTTATAATCCGTTTTGAACTGACGAAAGACTCTGAGTTCATTTTTATGTCTGTCGTCTTTTCTTTCATCATTGTGGAGATTACTCCATAAAATTTGCCTCTCAATGTCATATATTCTTTGGGTTATTATTTTTCCATATTCATACCATCTTGGAGAAAGTTCCTTTTGTTTCATCCAAATTATCCCCAATCCGAGTTGTTCTAAAGTAGTTTTAATTTTTATGCTCCAAAAGGCTTTTTTAGTTTCATTTTTAATATCTTGGTAGACTTCGGCTGAAAGTTTTTTTGGGTGTAGTTCCGACTTTATAATTTTATGCCAGAATTTAAAGCTTCTACTGCATGCTTTGCATTCTCCATTCACCCCTTCATTCATCCATCCATCCCTCCCTCCATCCCTCCCTCCTTCCCTCCCTCCCTCCCTCCCTCTATCCATCCATCCATCCATCCCTCCTTCCCTCCCTCCCTCCCTCCCTCCATCCATCCATCCATCCATCCATCCATCCATCCATCCATCTATCCTTCCATCCTTCCATCCATCCACCCACCACTACAGCAATTCATCAATCTGAAGTTTTAATGTTCATGTTATTCCCTCCTTTTCTCCCCTTTCATGTTATGCCATTCATTCACATTTGATGTAGTTTAGTGTATTTGATGTGTTTAGTGTTTTTTAAATCATAAAACTTAAGAACAATTTTGTTTTATTATTATCTTTATTTCAGGCTTTATACAAAGCATTCTCATACGCAGATGCTACAAAAGCAACCTTTCAAGTAGAAAACCCTACTTACCAGTACAAGGTAATACAATGTCATATCAAATCGTTGTTTAAATATCAACTTCCATCTGACAGAGTGACAGATTGATTCATTATACATTTTAGTTATAAAAGCAATATCAATAACCCAACCAACTAGTTGTACACTCTCTCTCAGTAAAGAACAATTATGTATGGCATACACCTTTCTCAAATGGCTGCCAAATGCAGCTGGGACTAGGGACAATTGAATGGAAGCGAGGTCAGAAAGGCCTCATTAGTAAACAAAGTCTGCTCAGTATGATCTTTTGTGTCTATGCACTAGAAGAATGTCTGGACAAGTAAAATGGACCCTTATTAAAACTGCCTTGAATGCAAGGCTAACATGCAATTGCAAGAGAATTACATTCCATAGAGAAAAAGTATGATTCATTTTGAGTTTTTATTTTAGCCTTGAATCCAAGTTCTTTTTGAGAAGGGTCCATTCACCTTTTCGGCGCCAGCTTGGATTGTGTTACAGTCACCAAAAAGTTCAGACATCGTTCTCCAATTCCCATACAATAAATTCACTGACTTTAAAAAGATAATTTAGGTAGATTTCTTTAGTTAGCTATCTTAACAGCAGTAATAAAAGCTTCAATCAAGCTAGAAAAATGATTATTTACTTGTATTTAGAGAACTAACTAAACATTAACCAAGTAAATAGTTCATTTAGAGTCAGTACATTTGTACGGAAATTCAAGAACAATGTCAGGAATTTTTTGGTGACTGTAACACAATCTAAAACAATTTATACCCCATGACGGCTAGCGCCGAAAAGGTGAATTGTCTTACAATATTTGTACTCTAGGTCATAACTCTGAATCTGAATCGTTGGCTTCACTGAAATATACTCCTTGAATACTAAGGAAAAAATTGAATGCAATAAAGTACTCTAATGATATAATATTTGTTTTTAGGTTTTAAAACTTCAAGCTGCCATTAAATATGAAGAAGAAGACCTACAAGGAGCAAAGGTAAGATTAATGTACTAAAAATAATTAATAATAATGCAATCATTGATAAATATATTGCAAATTAATGCCTCAATACAGCTAGATTTTGAGAGATATGAGCAATAAATAATGAATTACAGCTGTTCTGACTGATATAAATTGGAAATTATTATTATTTACCTGTTAACATCTACTATTATTAATAATAATTTAGTCAACCAATATTGCCATTATTGAATATTTATCACCAACATTATATTTTCAATCTGGATTCAATTTCTAGAGTATGGTTGAACAATGTTCTAATGAGGATCCTGACACAGAAGTTAACCTTGGTTGTTTGCTGTTTAAGGTTAGTTTATCTCGCCTTAATTTAATTAAGTTAAATTAAGTATCCAAACAACTAAATATTGTTTTTTTTTCCAACTCTGGGCCCAGTCGTACGAAGGGTACATGTAGATAGTGCTATCCAATGGATAAATCCTTATCCAGTGGATAAGTCGGTGCTGTTACCCAATACATTATTTTATCCACTGGATCATATTTATAGATTTTTCTATGATTATAAATCTTATTATATATCTAATTATACAGCTTCTCATTAATCCCATATAGGTAACTGTCCAATTATTTTCTTAATTGGACAGGTCTTGTTGATATGGGATTAATTAGGCAGCTATATAATTAATAGGTAATGGGATTTCATGCTCCCCAATCAAGAAATAACTAGACTCGAAAAATTCCTCTGACTGCCAAATTGGACTCGGCCTACGGCCTCATCCAATTTTGGAAGTCCTCGGAATTTTCCTCTTCCAATTATTTCTTAATTGGACAGCATGGAGTACCTATATATATATTACATTTGCTTATTATATATACACCTACTTGCAAGAACGTTGTCATATGATATTAGAACATTAGTAATTTAGTGAGAAAGGAATACATTAAAAGACAAAAGAAAAAGCTCAGCTTCAGTGATCTTCTTTTGTTTTTTAATATAATTCCTATCCCACTAAATCACTAATGTTCTATTTAATATCTATAAAAATATTTTATGAAATTTTGATTGGCTGGCTGGCCCACTGAATGATGTGCCTACTAATTATAATAATATTAAGCAAATCAACAGTCTAATGGTTTTTCTCACTTTTGATAGGAAAAGCAATACCATGAAGCATGTCAAAAATTCCAGACAGCAATGAATATCCTTGGTTACCAGCCAGGTATAAAGGGGATTTTGATTTATCTGTACAGTAGCTATTTGCAATAAAATTAGCACTGGTGTTATTTGTTGTTACTACAGTATAGTCTTAACTGCTTGTTGTGACTGTTGCTGCATGCTACTGCTATTGTTGCTGCTCCTACAATCAACTCTCTTTGAACGACCTCTCATAAGCGACCACTCTCGTAAGCGACCACTCTCGTAAGCGACCACGCGACCACCTTTGGAGTTAAAATTTTGGAATTTTTCATTGTTGTTCCTCTCCCGTAAGCGACCGCCCAAGAGCCAGTAATGGTGAGAACATAGAGTCATCGGGTGTTAAAAACCCGACGAAATATTGGCAATTACAGTAATGTAAACATATAGCACATTCAAAGCTTCGATTAAAACAGTTAAATTGTTATTACACAGTAGTTTTAACACGTGAGTTACAAATTATAAATGGTTTAGCCTTCCTGTGTTGGGATTCCCATTGTTTGGGCTTCCTGTGTTAACTCTCTAGTAATCGACCACTTTCTCCTGGTCCAGGGGTGGTCGCTTACGGGAGAGTCGACCGTATTTATTGTAAGTTATCAGTTGTTGCTTTTATTAATTGTTGTTTAAGCTGATATGTTGCAGCCTTGTATGGAATGTTGCTGCTGCTGTTGGTGCTGTAATTGCTCCTTTTCTTGTTGCTGTTGCATGCTACAGTTGCTGCTACTGCTTGCTGTCATTGCTGCTGCTATTTATTGTTGTTTTTAGCTAGTTATCTCTTTTTATTGTTGTTGTTGTTGTTGCTTTTATGGTTGTTTGGGCTGATGTTGCAGCCTGCTATGGAATGTCGTAGCTGCTGCTGTTGTTGCTATAATGATTACTCAGGGCCGATTCTTGTTGTTGTTGCTATTATAATGTTCATATCATAAAAAAATTTCCAGAGAAATTATTGATGTTTAACATAATCGTGTGCTATATTTTTTCCTTTTAGACTTGTCGTACAGTATTGCATTGTGCTATTACCACCTCAAGCAATATGCCCCAGCACTCAAACATATTGCAGATATCATAGAGAAAGGAATAAGGGAACATCCAGGTTAGCTAATCAGCTAATAATAATCATATAATGATTTATCTCATTAGAGCAACAGTAAAGATTGTTTTCTTGAGTAAATTGGGGTAAAGGTAAAAAAGAAAAGGTATAGCTCAGTTGGTTAGTGTGTGGCCATCAGAGCTAGTAGAGGTGAAATAGACTCCTGGGCTTGGGGTAATATTTTCCTATTTCAGACCACATGTCATTCCCTTGAGTATAAGATTCTTTGTTTGAGCTGTATCCATATTGTCTTTGTTTGAGCTGTATCCATATTCATGCGTCTTCTCATGTGCAACCGAGCGCAAACCTTAAACAAAGAAATGATACTCTAGGGAATGACGTGTTGTCTGAAATGGGAAAACATTACGTCAGAGCCGAAGAGGTCTATTGGTCCCATCCTTAAGAATCTCTATGTCTGTTTCAACTTCTCCTGTTCGCTGTTATGCTGTTATAGCTTTAGCTTAGGGTCATGAGTTTATTTTACGTACATATAGCATTAAATTATATATTAATTATTATGCAAAATAATTTTCAAGAATTGATTATTTTTCAGGGATTGTTTTAGACTCTTACATATTCATATTGCGAAACTTATAAATTAATGTGGTAATTTCCTGTTTACATAGAACTTAGTGTTGGTATGACAACAGAGGGTATAGAAGTACGCAGTGTTGGAAACACTAAGGTAATGTACTCAGTATTTAAGCATGCATCTAGTACTCCAGTTTCAGACAGAGAATGGGTTATTGAAACCTGTACATAGAGTTAATGGCTCACCTGTGGCTTGCCATTTGATTATGTTAAAATTCCCACAATTCCTACACTTTACATACTGGTGTTATCCAAGAAATTTATCCACTGGATAAGGAATTATCCAATTTATCACTCATCTTGCAACCACATGTTTAATGTATTTATTGATGAGCTATGGAAAGTAGGTTAATTGAAATTATTGATCATATGTCTCCAGCTGAAAGGAACTCAAAAAAACATTGTCCCTGATAGGAAAATGCACAACATATTGTTTAATGTATCGTTTAAAGTTCATCTAATAGACAAAGTACATTTTCGTAATATGATTATAAGAGTTTTGACATTTAACATTGGATTGATACCTATTAATTTTATCAGGTGTTACAACAGACAGCACTGATAGAAGCATTTAACTTGAAAGCTGCCATAGAATATCAATTGAAAAATTGTAAGTTCTTTTTCCAACAAGAGACATTCTTGTCATGATCTACGGTCAGTAATGCTAGTATGTTTGTGCACTAATGAGGCTCCATCAGCTTTTAAAAGTCCAGAAACAATGGGTAATGGAATTCATGGCTATTGGCATGATGCATGATACAGCTATGCTTGATACGTCAGCAGGAGAATAGCCAGGATTTTTTGAAGTTGGAGGCTCAAATTCAAAACATCACCATTTTGCAAACGCCAGACCAAAATGGCATTAAAAAATGACATTATGTTTTTGCATTATTTTTACAAACAAAACAAAAAAAAATTGAAATTAACTTACAGTAAGAATTAATCTAAATAAAAAGTCGTCATAAACCCCTCAAAGACCATGAGCCAAAATTGCTTTAATTTCATTTAACTTGACCACATACACTGTATCATGTTACCATAGCAAGGCTACGGCAAAAACAATGAAGGCCATTCCATCAATAAAAAGTAATAAAATTTTCTTAGTTTTTCGCAATCTTATGGAGGTTTTCAAAACTTCATATAAGTTTACCTGGTTAATTTCTTTCACATGACAGAGAAAGCAACAAAATTGATGAATAAAAAATCTAAAATAATGTTAAATCTTACTGAAAATGAAATTTTCCAATATTGCTGAATCCATTTATATCTTGTCAATAACATTCTATAATGAAAAATGTCTGCTAACTTTTTAATGGCAGTACAGGTTTGGAGTTCCTTGTAAATCAAGATAGCATTTGTGAAAGACCTTTTTATGGCATGACGCAATGCTCACCTAAAAACACCTTAGAGCCACCTTAAATAAATAACTTAATTTTTCAATATTTCAGTTGAGGCTGCACAAGAAGCTTTGACAGACATGCCACCAAGATCAGAGGAGGTAAATGATAATTATAGTAATTAATTGTTTATAGTCTTCAGGAAGCATAAAATCAAAAACCATCAACTCAAGGAAGAGACCTTACTGTAATGACAAACTGTTGCAGTATAACTAAATAATTGAATGCAAAACCCCAGGGGTGGATGGAAGAAAAAAACTTGTCATCGCTTATCACCACCGCAAGTACAGTAGTGGCGAAGTGTCGAACTGAAAGCATGTGAAGGCACCTCTGGGGCAGCCGCTATACAGTCCAAGTATGACCCTGGAGCACAGCTCTAACCAGTTTGAATTAGTTAGGGTTGATTTGAGAGGAGGGAGGAAAAACGGGAGGACCGGAAAAACCCTCAGAGTCAGAAAAAAACAACCAACTAAGCTCACATGGGGTGGCTGGGATTTGAACCCTGGACCTCAGAGGTGAGAGGCGAGTGTTTTTACCACCACGCCATCCTAGCTCCCCTAAGAGTGAACTTATCTTCACCCTTCTATTACCTTGCCTACATAAGCCAATGGAAATGAGTATTAACCTTTCCTCTTGGCACCTACTATTTATGGTTAAATGATAAATTTAGTTATAGTGTGTCTACTCCAACCAAAGCCACCTCGACAAATTTTCTACAAATTATCCAATAGTGTTAGAGTATTTAGACAAAATATTAGCAGCAAAATTTTTGAATTTTAATAATCTTCCGTTGTTCTGGTTTGCAAAACTAAATGATGAAACATCATCACAAAAGATTACCATCATAATTATACAACTAATGTTTTCTAGGAGCTAGATCCTGTGACACTACACAATCAAGCACTGATGAACATGGAGGCACAACCCACACAGGTAAAAAGGCCAAGTCGTCATAAAGCATTTAACCAGGTTTTACAAATAGATAGCAATAGACCCGGATATAGTGTTTTCTCATTTCCTACCACATGTTATTCTCTAGAGTATCATTTTTTGCTTGCCATTGTACATGGAGAAGACACATGAATATTGATAATAATAATAATAATAATAATAGTTATTATTATTATTATTATTATTATTACTATTATAATACAGCTTCTCATTAATCCCATATAGGTAACTGTCCAATTATTTTCTTAATTGGACAGGTCTTGTTGATATGGGATTAATAAGGCAGCTATATAATTAATAGGTAATGGGATTTCATGCTCCCCAATCAAGAAATAATTAGACTTGAAAATTTCTTCTGACTGCCAAATTGGACTCGGCCTACAGCCTCATCCAATTTTGTCAGTCTTCGGAATTTTTCTCGTCCAATTATGGAGTCCTATTACATATACTAATTGGACAGGTCTTGTTGATATGGGATTAATTAGGCAGCTATATAATTAATAGGTAATGGGATTTCATGCTCCCCATTCAAGAAATAATTAGACTCGAAAAATTCCTCTGACTGCAAAATTGGACTCGGCCTATGGCCTCATCCAATTTTGGAAGTCCTCGGAATTTTCCTCGTCCAATTATATTTAATGGGACAGCATGGAGTCCTATTACATATACTAATAATAATAATAAAATAATAATAAATCTTTATTTATTCTCACTAAATATGATAGCACACAAGTGCTAGTTTGAGTGAGCTAAAGAATAAATATCTATAATAAAAATATTAAGTAGTAATAGAAATAATAATAATAATAATAATAATAATGATAAAATGCAAACCAAGAATCTTATTGAATGTGTGGTTCAAGAAAATTTCCATACCTACCACTGACAGGAGGAAATTTGAAGAAAGTTCCCCCCACGCCTCTGGAATTTCCAATTGACTTCCATACAAATCTTGTTATTTTTCCTCTGACCCCCCTCCCCCCAAATTTCATTTTCCTCCTTGGTCGAGTATGGATATTTCCTAGAACCACACATTCCCAAGAGAATGACATATGATCTGAAATGTGGAACCACTACACCTAAGGTCAAGAGGTCTATTTATGTACTTATTGACTGAGTGGGAGGGCCGTACGGGAAAATATTTGGCTCGAGGTCATGTCGTACGGACCAAGCGCAGCATTTTATCATATGACCCTTACGAAAATAAAAATGATTAAAAAAAGAAAGCGCGCGGATTCGAGCAGGGCCGGACGGGTTTTTCCGGCCCGCTTACGTCAACCCGTCCTGCCCCCATCACGTGACTTTTTCCAATGGTTTTATTAGAACGCGCGAGCAGGGCCGTACGGACCATATGATAATTCAACTTATTATTAATACATTACCAGTGGTATAAATTTGAAAATGTACAATAATAAAGTAATGTACAAAAATTCGCAGTGATACAGTAAAAGGTTTAAATAATTTTTCTAGGGATTTCATGAGGCTTGATTTTCATGAGAGGCTTGATAATAGATCGATAAGCGTACCAGCATACAAACACTGTGTCTAATGTAAATATTTGTTGATAATTAATTTCATTTTCATTTCCTAGGGATTTGAAAAACTCCAGTTTCTTCTGCAGCAGAATCCATTTCCTCCAGGTAGTATTTCTCACGATTGACATAATATAGCAGTGTTGAGTTCTCATAAATAATATCATGCCATATATCTACAGATAGAATTCTTTTTTCTTTTCATAACCTTATAATATTTGTTAACTTCTTATTTTCCAGAAACCTTTGGTAACCTACTGCTTCTGTATGCAAAGTACCAGGTGAGTTCACATTCTCTTTAAGTTTTGCAATCTTTTCCATTCTTATTATCTATATGAATTTATGAGAGGTGGTTATTTTAGTATGAAGATTAGGCGCTTGGGGTGGTCATTATGTATGCTCAGTATTTTTTTTAAGTCCCTCCAATATTGGTTAGTAATGATGAAGTGTATAGAGACAGAGAGACGGGACTGACATTAAAAGTACTCATCCCAGCCACTTGATAGTTATAATACCATTTGTAGATGTAATAGGCCCTTTGCAGCTCAGTAATCACATGCTGATTAATTCACTGAGAGCAAATGAATGAACATCTTGATTCCCATGGGTGAAATATACTGGTGAGCAAACACACTTTCTACAACCTGTTTCGAGAGATCGTAATAAAACTGCATTTCGTGACACACTGGATACACATCGTTTCATTCAGTTCTTTAAGTAATATATACAGTATGAGTGCAGGCCATGTTGTATATTGGATACAACACGGACACAAATACTGTAGATTACTTATCAAACATCTAGGTTAGTTCCTTTGTGTTTCTCTAAAATTTTCAAGATAAAAGTGAATCTGACCAAGAAAATCCATCTTAAAGTTTATGCAAATGAACAGGATTCTGTATCTGATTTACAGAACTCTTCACGGTCAAGATTTCTGTTGTGTTTTCCTCATGAATTATTAATGAGTTTAATAAAAGTAGATAAAAAGAATCACTGATTTAAAAGAAATAAATAAAATTTCTCACCAGTACAGACACGTGACCGTTAACTGCAATGGGCCTATTACAAAGGCAGTACTTTCTCCTTTTGTTATTTTAAGACCCTTACTTGATCTTGCCTCTTGTCGGGGCTAATGAACCCATGACTTCCCACTCGCCAGTTCGATGCTCAACCAACTGAGCCAGCTTGGTGCTGGTATTTTTTCAGTCATTCTTATCTTTATCTTTTCGAAATGTGTGGGACCAACATTGATGTGTTTACTTAATACTTCAACAGTATTATGACCTGGCTGCAGATGTTCTTGCTGAGAATGCTCAACTGACATACAAATATCTACAACCTGTGAGTAATCTAATTACTTAGGCTAACAAATAATTTTCAATTTTTTTTTTTTTTTTTTTTTTTTTGATACTCCTTAGAATCAAGAATTAATTTTTATTTCATAATGAGGGGGAACTCAAAATGTGAACACTGTAACCAAGTTTTTTCATGTCATTTTAAGTTAAACCTTCTGAACTCTCTACTGTTTCAAACCCTAATAATTAATTTAAAAATGAATCTTTATTGCTACTGCCGTAAATCAGTAATTTTTGTTATAATAATAATATATACATATAATTTTTTTAAATTTTTATCTTTATTTATTTATGGTTTTTAATCATTATCATTATTTTTAATTATTTTTATTGTTATTAATTCTAGCTAGTATATGTATGATTTTCTGGAGTGTCTGGCTAATTGAAAAATTTATTGCTACTGCCATAAATCATTGATTTTTGTTATAATAATAATAAAAATAGTAATGAATATATATGTATATTATTATTATTATTTATTTATTTATTTATTTGTGGTTTTTAATCATTATCATAAATTTTGATTATTTTTTTATTGTTATTAAATAATTCTAGTACATGTACGATTTTCTGGATGCTTTGATAACCCAACAAACATCTCCAGAAGAGGTGAGTATCTTGTACTAATTAATTAAGATTAAGTTGTTGTTTTTTTACCACCAAAACAAGGTGGTTTAAATGCAAAAGTATTATCTTGCATGCATTTTCCTACATTTTAATTTATTTTCAAATTTTGACTTTTGATTTACCAGGCTTACAGAAAATTTGATGACATGGCAACGAAACAAACAGAAGCGCTAAGAAAACTCACCAAGCAGGTAAATTTACTGTCAGCTTTCGTATGTCTGAATGG
Organism: Actinia tenebrosa; assembly: GCF_029948245.1. Classification (NCBI taxonomy): domain Eukaryota; kingdom Metazoa; phylum Cnidaria; class Anthozoa; order Actiniaria; family Actiniidae; genus Actinia; species Actinia tenebrosa. The sequence goes on along the minus strand of NW_028292577.1, from coordinate 4,091,547 downwards.
TTAATTCCTTATGCCCTGTCCACACTATGCTGGATAAATTTGAATCCGAATTTTTATTTATTCGGTTAGGCCTACCGTCCACACTAGTCCGGGCGAATCCAGAACAATTCTTCACCAAAAGCGAATTTTTGAAATAGAACCGAATAAATAAAAATTTGGATTCAAATTGTGTGCAACTTGGAGACAGAGAGTTCACATGTTTATGAGAATTGCAGTAATGATTACAGTGACAACATTCGAACCACAAAGTTTTATTCAGGTTATCATTTCCTGAACTTTCTACTGTTCCAATCTTTTTAAAAAGAAGCATTGAGGATCGCTCAAATTCATTAGGCTGCAATCATAATGTATGGCAGAAGGGGGGCAGGTGAAATTGAGGGGGAACGGGAAAAATTTGGTAAGAAAAAAGGGGATGGGCAAATTTTTATCAGAAAAATGGGAGGATGCGCAATTTTTGGAAGATGCTACAAGTCTTGCTTAGGGAATCGTCTTTTTTTGCATGACTTTAAGGGGGGAGGTGTTAAGAAATATTCTGAGCATTTCAAATTTTCACCTGCCCCTGCCCCCCCCCCCCCCCCCCTCCCCACTCTGCCATACATTATGAACGCAGCCTAAAGTGATCAAAATAAATCTTGTTTTTATTGGATTGGCTCAAAGGATGATTTACAGTAACTACAGCTGTATGTGTTTTATGATTTAAAAAGTGACAAAAAACTTGAAGTTTTTGCAGTTCATGTGTATGTACGGTAATCGCTATAAGCAAGCTGAAATCATGTAAGTCATTAACACTGCGACCTTGTTTTCTTGTTGTAGGTTCAAGAAGCCAGGCAGAACCATGATGATGAAGCTGTTAAGAAAGCTGTTAATGAATATGATGAGGCTTTAGAAAGGTATAATTGCACACCAATAGACCTCTTCGGCTCTGACGTAATATTTTCCTATTTCAGACCACATGTCATTCCCTAGAGTATTATTTCTTTGTTTAAGGTTTGCGCTCGGTTGCACATGAGAAGACACATGAATATGGATACAGCTCAAACAAAAAATCTTATTCTCAAGGGAATGACACGTGGTCTGAAATGGGAAAACATTACCCCAAGCCAAAGAGGTCTATTGCTTGTTACATGGTCTATACCACATACAAGTAGTTTAGGTGTGCCTACGCAGTTCTAAATGTCATATGATAGTTAATGAATATTCGTTTGTTTGTTGATTCATTCATTCATTCCTTTATTTATTTATTCATTCCTTCATTCTTTTGTTAATTTGTTAATTTTTTCATTCGTTCATTTATTCATTTATACGTTCGTTCGTTAGTTCATTTATTCATTCATTCTTTCGTTCGTTTTTTTGTTGGCCTATTCATTCCTTCATTCATTCGTTCATTTTTTTACTAGTTGGTTCGTTCATTAGTTGGCTTATAGATTCCTTCATTCATTCATCCATTCCTTCATTCATTCATTCATTTCTTCATTCATTCATTTCTTCATTCATTCAGCCATTCGTTCATTCATCCATTCATTCTTTATGGTTGTCTTCTCCAGGTACATACCAGTCCTCATGGCCCAAGCCAAAATATACTGGGAACTAGAAAACTACAGTCAAGTTGAAAAGGTGATCATAGATAGACACAGCTATCTCTCATCATTAAAACAAACATATAATATCAGTTTATTCTCAGAGGCCATCCTAACATCCTTTTTCACTCTGACTTCCAGATATTCAGAAAGTCTGTGGAATTCTGTAATGAGCACAAAGTATGGAAGCTCAATGTTGCTCACGTTCTCTTTATGCAGGTAAATACCTTGTAGTTTTGTTATTTTAATTACCTCCAGATGATCTTAGTGGAACAACAATAGGGTCCACCCTCACCTAACTTGGTTAACTTGTTCCTGTGAGGTCAGGAACACCACAACAGCTTCAAGCTAAAATGTGTTTTTGTTGGTTGAGTTGGCACTGCAGTGCATTGTGGGGCAGTTTTAGAGGATAAAATAGATGCCATCTTGGAAATACACCTAATTCATAAAACTTTGTGAAAGGTGATAGGCGATAGGCAATAGGTCATTCCAACCTGGAAATGGTTTTGTTGAATACAAATAACATCGACTCACTCTCAGCACTAAGGTCCATGATCTTGACGAGAATAAGAAGCGGAAACAAGTCATTCCAGCTATTCTTGGATCTTGGAATGAATATCCTATCGCTTTTCGCCTATCGCCTATTGCCTTTGGCGATGATAATGTTATTTGAATTAGGTGTATGTCCCCATCTTGGAAATATGCCCAACAATGTACCTCAATCCCAACTCGACCCAGTTTTTTTCTCAACCTCAGAATGGCTAACATAAATATGTATGTGTCAACCCATCTTTTAAATGCTTATTTTTTCTCCGTTTTAGGAAAATAAGTACAAAGAAGCAGTTGGTTTCTATGAACCGATAGTCAAGAAGCACTATGATAATGTATGTGTGTATGACAGCAAGTACACTAGTTCAATGTGCATTTACGTTTTTTGCTAATGAATTATCACCTTACAGAAGGTTAAGTTCCAAGGGTATAAAGAGTAGTATGCAGGGGCAGATCTTCGGGGGGTGGGGGGTTCCTCTAAATCCCCCGGCCCTAAACCAGGATTGAACCCCCTACGTTATCAACTCAAGATCACCCTAATTAGATCATCTTGATTTTATCAAACCCCCTAAAGGTCAAGTACAAACCTTTAATTAGAAGCTAGAAGTAGCTATTTTCTTTCTGATTCAAACCAACCCCCTAGTGAAAATCCTGGATTTACCCCCTTGCATTGTTAGGGAATATTATTGCAGAAAACGTAATGTAATAACAGAAAAAAACTGACTAAGATCTTTGTAATTTTTAGATCTTAAGTGTGAGTGCTATAGTCCTGGCTAATCTGTGTGTCTCGTATATCATGACAAGTGCTAATGAAGAGGTAAGATTGCTTTTGGAACGAATGATTTAAATTTGCTTTGAGTTTATCTTGTATCACAGCATCGTAGAGAAAATCATATAACCTAAATAGGAGGGCCGTGAGTTAGATAACTCATTGGGTTAATACGTCACCCTCTTTAAATAAAGTTTATTTTTTGATTGATTGAAATGTTTTAAACGTCAGAAACCTAATACGACAGGAAAGCTTTATATGAAAGCTTGATAACTGATAAACCGATGGCTTTTGACGTTAAAAAATCCATGCTTTCAACAAACTGGTTTTCTGGTTTTTGAAGCGTAGTACCAGGGCCCGCAGGGGGGAAAGCTAATGGTGTTATAGCCCCCTCCCCACACACAACCTTTTTATACACAAAAAATCGTAAGGAAATTTTAAAAATAAGAGCACTTCTTTTCTTATGACTGTGAAAAGCTCAGTGCCGAATGCGTGCCTTGCCGCTACCTCGGTGTTTTCTAGAATTTTGATTGGCTGATTTTTTCCTTACACAAAATGATCGGTCCTGTGTACTTGGCCAGTTCTGTGACCTCTAAGGCGTTGACCGTGTCCTTGCCGTGTCCGTGCCGTGTTCAGATATTTGATTGGATGAAGTAAATTCTCGCGCAATGTGGTTGGTCTGACGTATGCCTTGACGAGTCACGATCACATTTTGGCCGCGAACTTTTCACACTCATATGAAAACTGCTGTAACAAACGAAGTCTTCTTGACTTGTATAACGTGTTGTAGTCACATTTAACGAAAAAGTTTTGTTCTATTACATTTCCTGTGTGTTTGTTTTAGGCTGAAGAACTTATGAGAAAAATCGAGAAAGAAGAGGTAAGGCGATGATGGGACGTTACTTTTAATTCATTTGATTCTCTCTAGACATTGTTTGACTAATATAGGGGGGGGGGGGGGGTACGATGACAAAATTTGTCTTGGTTGATTTTCATTGCAATTGCCAACAAGAAAGCTATTGAAAAACCCAATAAAGCAAAGTGACAAATCTATTGTCAAAATGCACAATATGGCAATGTTCATTAACGTTACATCCTCCTATTAAATACTTGTAGCAACCTAAAAGCTAGTCTCCCCCACAGCCGCTTTCAGTGTCGTCACGCAACGCTTTGTTGCGTGACAACACTGAAAGAGGCTGTGGGGGAGACTTGCTAAAAGCGTGATGCCTCAAGGCTCAGTGTAACAACATTAAGAAACTTCGTTTTCAAATAAACTTATAAAACCTTGAAATGTGAATGCTTCGTTACCAGGAACAAGTGGCTTATGATGAACCTGATAAAAAGATATTTCACTTGTGTATAGTTAACCTTGTTATTGGGTAAGTAATATTAGAAAATGCCCATGCTTTCTATGGCTTATTATTACTCCAGCGTGTTAGTGGGTAACATGGGAGGCGTTCGCGGCTAACGAATCGTCTTTCACCGCTGTGAGTCCAACGGGTCAGGTCGCTGGTTCGAGCCCTTCGGTCGCCACATGTGAATAAGCCTGAAGCGAGATGACGTTTTACCCCCGACTCTATACCATAATAGTTTTTTAAATTCTTTCATATTAAAATTTTTGATTCCTTAGAGAATACAGGAACAATAGTCATAATTAAAGAACAAAAGCAGTGTGAAAAGGATTATAGTCTAGAGACGGGCGTAAAACATCATCTCGCTTCGGGCTTATTGAGTCTGTTTGATGTGTTGTTCTCTTCCTTGCCACGAGGGTTTTCTCCGGGTTCTCCGTTTCCTCCCTCCGTAAAAATAAACATGTGAGTTGAGCGTTGTGTGCATAGAATATTAAATGTAGTGGAAGTGCATGTGAACGAAAAGTGTCCCCAATTAGTGCGAAAGCACTAGAACGACTAGACACTTAAATAAAGATATTTATTTATTTTTATTCTTTAGTGGTGGGGGGAGGGTGGGAGGGTAGGGGGATTCGAATTCGTGTGTGGTTTCTGCGGTATACTCGATTAAATAGGTGAATCTATGATAACTGCTTTAAATCAACAATTATAACCTTTAAATCTTTAATGTTTATTCGGGTAAAATGTCAATGTATTTTATTATACACGATACCGAATAAAAAAGTCTGTCTGTCTGTCTGTCTACTCGTATTTTTTTCTTTGGTCTCTATTTTCTTTATTCTTTTGTTTCCTTTTTTATATCTATACTTGTGGCTGATTGCAGGACATTGTATTGCGCTAAGGGAAATTATGAGTTTGGAATATCAAGAATAATGAAAAGTTTAGAGCCATACAGCAAGAAGGTTGGTATATAAAGATTTACTAGATTTTTGAGGGGGGGGGGGGGGGGGTTGGGCAATTTATTTTGTGCAGGAATTTTTTTTGGACATAATTTGGATTTTTTCCTGGCACTTTTCTTATGCACAATTTTTTTTTTTTTTTTTTCACTCTTTAAAGCTGTGCTCGAATTTTTTATTTTTTATTTTTATTTTTTTGGTTTTTGCCCACCCCATATGTAATGGTCCGTCCCTATAGAGAGTTTGCACCATAAAGTGATGGCAGCCTCGCCGGAAAAAGTCTTTTTTTCCGGGGCATGGAAACTGAATTCTATCGCATGTAATCAAACCAGATTAGACCAGATTCATTCTATCCTCCCTCCTTGCACGGCTGCCTTAACGTCATGTGCAAATTCTCTATACTTTTTGATCATGTGATCAATAATTTTGTTTTTCTAGTGATGCCCCTTTAGAATACATTGAGTGGTCGTAAATGTATTTTAGTAGGAAGACTTTCCTCAAAAATTGGAAAAAATCCCAATTGTTATTTTTTCGGCTTTCTGATTTTATTTCTTTTTTTTTTTTTTTTTTTTTTTACAGCTTGGAACAGACACTTGGTTTTACTCCAAAAGATGTTTCCTCTCATTGATTGAAAACATGGTAACGTAATACACTGACAATCACTTCTATATTATACTATCTAATACTTCAGTTTCGAGTTCTCTGTCGCTCAGGGTTACCCTCGATTTTGTGCAGAATATTCACGTGTTCCATTGAAGGTACGTGGAATGTCAAAGTGTCCGTTGGTATTTGTGAATATATTGACGCTAAAATGAGGCTAACCCTGAGTTAATGAGCCTGTAATCAAGGAATACACCGGTAATGTACGAATTCGAAAATGAGAGATGAGGCGGTAAGCCGTGTGGGATGAGCTCGGAAATCATATAAGAACATAATAGGTAAATTACGAGGCTTGTATGAAACGACTGAAGAAGAGGGCCAATGGGCCTTTCACAACTTCAAGTCGCGCAAAAAATGAGTCAGCCCAACTAGAAACCGTGGACAGCTGTTTCGAACTGTATTGGGCCTCGTCAGCTCGGTGTATCTAGTGAGCTGGTGAGAGCTGGTAGAATCCCACGAATATGGTCTATTTGTATTATAGCGATCAGACCTATTTTAGGGTCGTTCTTTAGTCTGTGTCGTTGTTACTAGGTTATTCTACCATATTTTAATGTACCGTTTCTCATCAAAACCTTTTTTTTTTAGGCTAAACACATGATAATGTTGCGTGACAGCGTGGTGCAAGAAATAATCCAGTTTCTGGAGCACTGCGAAAGTAAGGCTTATCTTTTCCACTGCCTGGTTTCCATTTAGTTTTTCCTCCATTCTCCTCCCTTTCTTCCCATTTTTCTTTTTTCCATTTCCCATCTGGTCTCGTTCTATGGCTATTTAATGCAGTTTGAAAGGGGGTTCGAGAAAAAAAAGGGTAGTTCGTTCATGTTCTAGAAACAATATAACGACAACAGAAGACAAGACAATGCATACAATATAAAACAATACACTACTATACAATATATGCATCGTATTCCTCTAGAACATGAACTTATAACCCGAAAGGGGTGTGGCCGCCATCAGTTCGGGGGTAAAAGCGGAATATTGAATAAAGAATGTCGCCAAAAAGCTAAGGAATATTGAAATTTTTGTCTAAAAAATAAGGAAATAGAAAATATTTCAGTTTTCCTAAAAGAATAAAGAATTGTTTGAAATAAAATTGAAGACTAGAGTACAAACACTGTAAGTGTATAACATAAATACCACTAAATATACTGCTAAATTATGCTGATCCTATTGTTTTCTATTGTTTAATTAGCACTATTTACTACTACATAGTGCAAAGTGTTGCACACTTTTAGTGTTTGTACTCTAGTAAACTTCAAGAAACAAACACCTTGTTCGTAGAATAAAGAATATTCAAAATTCGTTTCTACCCCAGAATCATTTTACCTTGTTCTTCCGAGCCCCTACTTGAGGATCTAAGCTTTCGTAGCTTCAAATACAAACGCGGCTCTAGTTGTCAGTTATTCTAAAATCCTGAGTATCCCTGTATTATAATTTCCCCAGTATTTGTTTGCTGAATATTATTTTTTCATTCATTTACAGCATATGGAAAGAATGTTCCTGCAGTAATCGAACAGCCTCTAGAAGAAGAACGTCTTCATCCTGGCAAGAACACCGTTACATATGAAGCACGGCTATTAAAAAGTCTATTTATGAGACTAGTCTAGCGTAGACAACGAACTACTAGCCCCCTTCCACACTAATGCATTTTCGTTATAAAAACGCATACTTTTCGATGCGTTTTGGCCTTGTTCCACACTAAAACGATCGAAAACGCTGATCATTGTCATCGAAAACGCCTACATTTGAAAACTATTCCCAGAGTAGAGACAACGAAAGCGCTATGAAAACTGTAGTTTTTTTTTGGTGCTGTGTTAAACCGCTAAACCACAGGTAGCTCAAGCTTGGTTTCTGTGGTGTCATGTTATAAGGAAATGTATGGGGATTCATCAAAAATTTCAATAAAATCATTGAAACGTGAAATAAAACTCGAAATTTTACCTGATCATTGAGAAATAACACTTCATTCGCTCTGTGTGGTTATTTTTTAAATTTAGCCCCTTTTAAGGATTTTTCCCCCACCACAGAAACCAAGCTTGGGCTACCTGTGGCTAAATTAAACTAAACTAAACTACAACTTCGTGTGTACACGAAGCTTGCGACGCATTTTTGGCGAGACGAAGACGGAGCCGGCGTTTTCAAAACGCATTAATGTGGAAAGTGGCCATACTGAACTTGTAAACCCTGATAAGGTGTAGGCACGTTTTGATATCACTCGTTGGTACCGTACGTAATTTATGATTAATTTATATCTATTACCGACTTAGAGTATGAACATAAGTTCACTGGCATGTTGTAAGAAGCAGCCTGCTATTTATTTTAGTTAAGGGCCTGGGCCCAGTTGCATAAAGAGCATCCGTAAGTATTGTTCCAAAACAATAGGCCATTGTCCTAAGACAATACTTACAAGCGTTTTTAAGCTTTTTTATCTTAAGAGAGCTTTATGCAACTAGGCCCAGGACACACCTTGTAATTATAGAACGTATAAACTTATTGTCCCCATTACAGCATTGATAGTGATGTTACAGACGAACGTGTACAGTTGCAGAGTGTGTCAGTCTGTCACAGGGGTATTTCCTATTGCATACCTGAGATGTATGGTGTACCCAGAAAAAACGATATTTTACCAATATAAGTCTAGCATGTATATTGTAAGGTTTTGTGGAAACCTGGTCTTGTCGGGTTATTAATCAGACTCTTTTCTCTTTTTTTACTGGTATGTAAAATTTCAAGATATTTGTAAATAAATTGGTATCCGCCACGTGCCTTACGTATGTTGTGTTTCTATTTTATTGTTTCTTTGTACGTTCGTACGGGAAGGCCTAAGGGAGAGGTTAGTCGGCCCCTAAACCGTGTATGATTAACCCCTTGCTGTAACCAGTGAATTGTTTCTTTGTACGCTCGTACGGGAAGGTACGTTTTTTATTTAAAAAAGAGTTTACTGCAAATCCCTAAGCCTTGCCTCCCCCTCCCCCCATTAAAAAGTTCGCCCCTCCTGGCCAATAAAAAACCTTCCTCAAGAAAAGGGATTTTAACTCGAAACTACAAATAGACTCCCAGCAGCACATTGGAATGCAGCTCATTTTGGAGGACATAACGATGATTTCCAATTTTCATGAGATCGAAATCCTTTTGTTTTGTCCTCCAATTGGAGCTGTGCTTTGACGTCACATACTAGAAGTTGTTCAAAATATGCAGGTTCCGAGTTCCTCTAGGATCCTTATTTGCCTGTTACACTAAAGATTGATCGTCTGTAGGGTCAGTCTGTCATAGAGTGAAGGCATTTAACCAGTGAAATAATTATTAGTCAACGTGTAATAGTCAAATAGAAAAGAAAAGGATGGAATTAGGGTCTACTAAAGTGTGTTTAGAGACCAGTTTAATAACCAGCCACACCCCAATCCCATTGTGTAATGCGGCTGTATAATTATATCCTCAATAATGTCCAGTAACAGGTCTATATTTCAAAAATATAGGCCTGTCCCGCGGACATATCAAATCAATATGAAATCAAAATCCATCGTTCCAGAATCACAGATCGGGGTTTGTTATTAAATCCGATGCGCCCTCAGCCTCGGCCTTTATTTTTTAAGAATATGTACTTATTGACTGAGTTAGGTCGGGCCGTACGGGAAAATATTTGGCTCGAGGTGATGCCGATGAGGTGATTTGGACCGAGCGCAGCCAGGTCCGTACAAATGACCGAGAGCCAAATATTTTCCCGTACGGCCCGACCTAACTCAGTCAATAAGCATTTTATCATATGACCCTCACGAAAATAAAAATAGTTAAAAAAAAGAAAGCGCGCGGATTCGAGCAGGGCCAGACGGATTTTTCCGGCCCGCTTACGCCGTCCGGCCCCCATCACGTGACTTTTTCCAATGGTTTCATTAGAGCGCGCGAGAAGGGCCGTACGGGTTATATGATAATTGTACGTACGTCCTTGCCTTGTTCGATCTTTTTTCGTAAACCCTCAGTTGCATTATGGCATATCATAAGGACTCATGCCAAATCCAACATTCCACTTTCCTAATATATCTTGCAGGGTTAATGTACTAGTCAATTGAAGTCAATTGTAATTGCTTTAGTCTAAACCTAGCGGTCAAATAAATGGATACAAAATATTTTGAAATAAGGTCAGTTGAAAATGGGTTGAAAAAGCGAGTTAGCGCCATTGTTTTCATTTTAGAACCGACACTTTCTGTCTTCGTGGTCTAACACTTTTAAACTAGAAGCTCATCAAATCATTATAGAGCCAACGCAATCGATTTGTACGTCATTTCCCGCCCGGGTGTAGACTAATAGTGTTTATACTGAATAAGTTAACCGATTCTTGTTTACAAGGATAATTTCGTAGAAGAACTTTTGTTTTTGTTGTTTTAAGAATTTGGGGACCATACCTCCAGACCTAGTGCCGAAGCGCAGTATGGCAGCGCGAAGCATTTACGGCTATGCCGGAGATTTCGACCCCGACACCGCTATCCATAATGACTGATCAGGGAGCTCGGCCGAAGCCTAAGGGAGAGGTTAGTCGGCCCCTAAACCGTGTAAGATTAACCCCTTACTATGACCAGTGAATTTTGTCTTACCTCCTCTTGCGATTAAGGGCTGCATTGTCGAGTTAGTCCATGTGGGACTGAGCCATGAATGCTTTTTGAAATTTTTACTTGGACATGTCTAAATCAGACATGCGTATACAGTCTTTGCTGATATGTAACCTTTGCATACAAGCCCGTAATGCTAGGTCACAATAATATGGAGAATTTCCCCAAACTTTAGAACTTTCAACAATTTTTTTTAAATACTCTGTATCGACAGTGAATTGATCAATAGGCAAAGACATTAACTAATTGGTAAATCTTTTGAATGGCATGGTCTGCTGAACTTTAGCTTCCGACAAAACGCCTAAAAACAGTGCAGTTAACTGGACCATGAATGAGGAGGTCAGTTGGGCTAGTTGGGGCGCTTTATCTGACCACAACGATAATCCCTAACAAAAATCTTTTCCAATTTATGCTATAGTTTAACCCTAGCTGTTGGGTCAATGCTACATGAGATTGGAATTTGTACAACAGGAGTCAACTGATTCCTTCTTCAAAGATGTGGATGGGGTTTAACAGTTTACTGACAATTGGCCTAAAATTAGTAGTTAGCTGACAAATATAATAACCTAAAACTAGTAGTTAACAGTTGCTGACTACATGATATTTCATAATTTCTTGGTTAATGATATGGTCACGAGCGCTCGTAAAATTATTAACGGTTGACTGACAATAGACCTTTCCCGAATTCACTTGGCTGGTCACGAAACAATGGTTTAAGTCGAGGTTGAATCAAACTTGATGAATATAAAAGATTCAAGTTCAGTTTCGACTTCAAACCATTGTTTCGTGGTCAGTCAAGCGAATTCGGGATAGGTCTATTGGCCTAAAATATAGTAGTTAAGGTAATTACCTTGAAAGAAATTTTGCCAATAACTCTGTCCTGAAACTTTGCATGGTCATTAAATATGTTATGGACATTTAAAAACTGCAATAAAAAGATGGGGTCACCATTCTCGTTTTTTCGCTAGATGCTCTCCAAATGTGTCAATTTATGGGTTTTATAGTGAAATACGGTCGCAACCGGAAGCTGTAATCAAGAACCTTTATTCACAGTTAAAAGTACTTTCATCTAACAAAACGTACTTATAACTCGAAGTTCACTAGATAATGTATATTATTGAATCCATCAAAGTCATTGGATGACTATGATTCCTGAACTATTAGTGAAAAATAGGTATGTGCGCCTCTAAGAACGTCCAAAAACTGCTCATCAAAATATTTCAAAATCTATCCAATAAACTCGCATTTATCAAGAATCTGAAATAAATAAGGGGGTCACCATTCTCGTTTTTGATTTATCTTGGAAAAAAACATCTCAAAATAGTCGAAAACTGACACTTTTCCGAGTGGAGACTGGTGCGAGTCACATAAAAATCGCAATTTCTCTGCTCAAAAAGGAGAAAAAAGTAAAAATTGGTTTTGAACATGTTTTTTATTTAGTTTCCCAAATAAAAAAGCCTAAACTTTGTTAGTCCCATGCTTTTAGTTGCATGCGCAGAAAAATGCGCAGTGCAAAACAAGGGAATTACCTTAACTGACAATCAGTTACCCCCATCCACACCCCTCCTTCACGTTCAGCGTGAATTAAAGAACAGAAGGCCCTCATTTAACAAATAAAACAGCTTTTTCCGTGCTCCGTTCTGTAATAAAGCACGCAGGAAAAGACGTAAGCACTAAAGCCTCGTAAGGAGGAGCACGAGCTGGCGCTTCCTAAGTGCTTTACTACTGAATGGACCACGGGAAAAGCTGCTTTGTTCGTTATTTCTTATAGTCACTAATTTCATTTCGGTATTTACGCAAAAAGAAAGACGGTCCCTTCACTAATCAATAAAGCATAGGTTTCGATCAATCAGCGCGCGCGTAATAATAACCTAACATAATAAATAGGTCTATGAAATAACGACCAGTTTACTCCTTATTCACTCCCTTATTCTAATAAAGCACAGTTTTCTACCAATCAGCACGCACGTACTATCGTAACTATATAACAAATAGGTCTATGAGACAACGACCCGTGCACTCCCTTATTCTTTCTTATAAAATTTAATAAATTAAGTGTATTTTTGGCATTTGAATTTGCCCGGCATTTGACTATCAGCGCAACTCGAACAATGATTTAGATTTAAATATAGTACAAAACACTGATTACATTACTACAATTAAAGAAAGCGTAAATAAACTGGGACGTTTTCTAGTTGGGCTTTAGCAACCCAAAGATGACATTCCTTATGAGATCCAGAGTTTAATATCTTTGACAAGGACGTTTTAAGCGCCTTTGGGCTTCCTGTTCTTTTTGCGTGACATTTGGTAACTAGCTTAGACACACTCGAAAACGAGGTGAGGATCCTGAATATCTTCGCTTCAGACGAAAAGGTAATTCATCCTTCCTCAAGAGTAGATTCTACTAGTATACACTTCGTTCTGTCGAATTTTCTTTGGTTTTTCAAAGTCTTCGGTAAGCCTGCTTAGTGTATCGATAATTATCTCACACGCTGCATTTAACTGGCTTTCCTTGGAAGCTAGTCTTTGTTTCACAGAATACACATCGCAACATGGCTGCTCTGTGTGCTCAACTTACAAGACTGGGGCCAGGTATTTAAGATTACTGTTCTTTTCTTAACTAAATTGCAAAGCAAGTGGTTTTCAGATGCTTTTACTGTATTTTGACACCTTAGGTGTGAATCATTAAGATGTTAAGATTAAATGTACATGGTTCGTTCATTGTCACGCTATCACAATTACTACCTCTTTAGACTCGAGTTGTGCAGCAAAGATAGTTTTATTAGGGGTCCAAGGCTAAAGACAATGTTGTAAAATATTTCTTTAGTGAGAATGGGATCTGTGTTGCGTTTGGCGACTAAAAACCACACCCCACTGGTTAGTTCTGTCCTGAACCAAGTTCGCCACAAGAGTATTACAGTGGAACAGAAGGATAATGGTGTTGCTGAGCTCACAATGCACAGAGAACCATCAAATTCTTGGAACCTTGAGTTCCTAGAGGAGTTTTGCCTGGCTTTGGAGGATCTGGAGAATAACCGTCATTGTCGTGGCGTAATCATCGGATCTGTAAGGATATTTCTTCAAATAACTTTTTCTGACAAATTATCATCGTAACCCATTAGGAATAATATTCAAATTTTTCGTCACTTTAGAATTATCCTTTTCCCCAAAAAAATAGATTTAAGTTCCTTTTTTCTTTTCTTGGTGTGCTTGTTTGTTGGTTTTTTTTTTTGTTTTTTTTTTGTTGTTGTTGTTGTTGTCAATATGAAAACTCAGCATTATTATTTTTTATATATTGACCTTCTGAGGTCATTAATAATTCATAAGCAGTTTGGCTGGAAGTTTTACAAGACTGGGTTTGAATGGGTTGCAAAAATGAACACAAAAGACTGGTATCCATAGCTTAGCATTGCTTGACCTACCTGGAATCCAACTTCTCCTTCTGGTTCAGAAAGAGTTGTTACAAATACAGTAACTTGATACCTAAATGCAATGTTGAAACCTCAACTTAATTTCAAAAATTTTCTTTTTTGCAATGCTTCAGAATTTTATTTCAGAATAGAGGTTTTTCACCATCACGTGCGGGCACCATAATCCAGCTTGGACTGCCTGTGGTTAGATGGCAGAACGATAACATCCCTTTGTGCTTGGGAATAGACCTCCTCGGCTCTGACGTAATGATTTCCCATTTCAGACAACATGTCATTCCCTAGAGCATCATTTCTTTGTTTAAGGTTTGCGCTCGGTTGCACATGACAAGACACATGAATATGGATAGAACTCAAACAAAGAATCTTATTATCAAGGGAATGACAAATGGTCTGAAATGGGACAACATTACGCTCGAGCACTCCAGAGCCGAGGTTTATTGAATTCTTCTTATGCAAGACAATTGTATTGTTCCTGCCATCTAACATGGCTGCAATCACGTGATATGTAATCATGAATTGTATAAATAACAAATCTCTTTAATATTTGAGTAACCTGATAGTTTATACTATGTTTGTATAACAGAGTCTTCCTCAAGTATTTTCATATGGTCTGGATATCAATGAATACTACCAAGCCAAGAAAGAAAGACTCAGAGTGTTCCGTAGAAGGTACCAGGAATTCTGGATGCGTCTGTATGGCTCCCGTCTTGCAACTATTGCCACAATAACTGTGAGTGTTGCAGTCTTTACTGCAGTTTTTGATATTCTGCAAACTGGGTAGTATTTACAAGCTAAAAGCTGAACGCTGAAATATGTTTTTTCACTGCCGCCAATCAAAATTAATCAGTCAGTACTTTTTATGTTCTTGACTGGCGGCATTAAAAAACCAATTTCACAACAAGCCGTTGAAACTGAGTTTGCAGAATATCAAAAATTGCAGTAAGTTTTAATTGATTTTTTATTCCAACATGTAGTTTTGCCACAGGTTTGAAGTAAATTTTGTATGAAGTATATGTTTGAACCACCTCTCAACATTCGTAACCCCCCCCCCCCCCCCCCCACATCCTCTAAAATTCCTGGATCTTCCCTTTGTCTTATCTAATTAAATATATTAAATAATAAATAAATTGAAATTGCATACAGATTTTCATGGCCTATTTCTTTTCCTGTTTAAATCCAAAGTTTTCCCTCAACTGGCAGCAATATGCATGTTATAATAAGTACAAGTTACAATATTATTATATATAATCAATATATTTTGTAATCTGTCAGGGTAACAGCCCAGGAGGAGGTTGCCTCATTGCATTGGCTTCTGATTACCGTATCATGGCTCCTGGTTTCAAGATTGGTTATAATGAAATCAAAGGGGTGAGTATATAAATTATGATAATGTCCAAAAACAGCTACCTAATAATTACAGTATCATAGTAATATTATAGTACTATTGGGAATCATGTGTGTTGTAGCAGTACCCTGTGTAGCCAGGCTAGTGTTAGCATTTCCTTAGCTATTCCCTTTCAGTCTTATAACATAGCAACAATATATATTAACATGCAGCATAAATAAATATAACACAAGCTGTGACTGGTTCATTAGCATGCATAAATATGCACCCAAAACTCACTATTTAATGAAGACTTTAGAAAGACTGAACTTTTTTCAATCAACCAAGAATTGTTTACAGTTTTAGTTATGAAAGCATTGGCCATTGATAAGTGTGCTTCCATTGGGTTTTGGGTGAACTTGGTCAGTTGCTTATAAGCACTCAAGAAGCTGGAGTCACACCTTGCTATGCCTTCTGTCAGGTCGGGAGGAGGGAGCTCTCTCCTCTCGCCCTGCTTCTGTCATGCTTAGCAGCCTCCTTTGTGCACCCAAAACTTGATGGAAGCATGCTAATTAATCACCATTTTTTAAAATAATAATCAATAATTTTTACTTTAATTCAACAGGGTTTGCTGGCACCAAGTTGGTAAGTTGCATACTTTGGCTCTCAGTCATGTTTTAAACTAAAAGTTCCATTCATTTAATATTATAAACAGGGTAAATGGCCACCCCAAAATTAGTGTCATTAGGATTCCTGCCAACCTACCAAAAAATCTGTTATCCTACCAACATCCTATCAGCATAATGTAATCCTAGCAATACTTTGTTACCAACATCTTGAGACATTCTACCAACACCCTAGTACCAACATCCAACTGCCAACCCAACAAAAAAATTCTTGAGACATTCTGCCAACACCCTAGTACAGGGCTGTAGCCACAAATTTCTGTTTGGTCTGGTTTTCCGGTTTTTTAAAATTTTCTTATATTTTTACCCAACCATACTGGTGGCTACAGCCCTGTAGTACCAACATCCAACTGCCAACCTAACAAAAAAAATCACCAACCCCCTACTGGCACTTGATTTTAACAACTATGCACCACTGGTAGAAATAGGCTATGGATTGCATAAACCATGCCAACAACATGCCATCTACCAACTGGCATCCTAATATGAATCCGCTAGCATCCTTTTAACTTTATTGATGAATGAAAGAATACAAAAAAGAAAAACTATATAACCTGCATATAGCTAAAGCTAGTCTAGGCAGGTTAAATTCACAGAATATACACGTAGATTTACAAAGATGTCTTTATATGTTAATAATAAATGAATGTTAATATCAGAGTACAAAGAGCTGAATAGGAAATGAAAAGTAGTTCACTGAGTAGAAAATGAAAAATAGCTCATTACAGATGGACTTACTTAAAAAGTTTGAAGATCTCAGTATCATAGCGATTAATATTAAGATCATTTAATAAAACGGTTTTGATTTCCTTTTGGAAGTTTTTTTTGGATAAACTCCTAATGAAAGGTGGTATTTGATTCCTACAGATAAACTATTATCAGTCTGTCATGAATTTTTTTACTAACAACCTTATAGCCACTACTTACCTACCTTCAACCTACCGATACCCTCGCGACACTGATTTTTGGGATGTATTGCTTTCTCTTTCCCATCAACCTATATCATCATAGCAAAACAGTGACATCAATTTATCTAGGTTTTATAATCTCAACTTTTAAGATGAATTTGATGTGATAATCTAGGTTTATAGACACAATGGCATCAGTAGTTGGGCCGCATATCACAGAAAGATCAGTACAAGTTGGCCTCATGTTCAATGCTGATGATGCCCTAAGAGTAGGAATGGTTGACCAAGTGGTCCCACTTGAAGAGGTTTCTGCTACTGCATATGATACCATGAACCTGTGGTTGTCTGTGCCAGGTCAGTAAAAAATCTCTTGCACCACAACAATACATTTTTTTAATTAAAAATCTTCAAAACGATATTATGAGAATATGCTTGCATTCTTAATTTCATAACATACGCGAGTAAACAGAGAAGATAATAAGCGATGTGAATGATCGGATGCAACAACGAGAATGAACCACAAGGCCGATGAAACCGGATACTCACGTACTCTACCATTCCACATTAACTTATATTAATGATTAATATATATTAAAAATAAAAACCAAAGATGCATTTTTCACACTTCGAAAGATCCCAT
Source organism: Actinia tenebrosa (assembly GCF_029948245.1). Classification (NCBI taxonomy): domain Eukaryota; kingdom Metazoa; phylum Cnidaria; class Anthozoa; order Actiniaria; family Actiniidae; genus Actinia; species Actinia tenebrosa. Next base: position 4,074,097 of record NW_028292577.1, on the reverse strand, counting down.
GATTCACTTCCCTAAGGGCAATTCACGGGAAACACAGATGGTATGAACTGGTAATAATGCGGCGCCTCTGATGGAACCTGGAGTTTAATCCAGGCGGGCTTGTTGTTGTATGTGGGTTGGGGTTTTTGTTGGTTCTCTCCTGTGCAGGGGGTTTTCTCCGGGTTCTCTAAGTATTTTTCCTCCATAAAAATCAACTAAATCTTAATTGAGTCTATCTGCTATTTTATCACTTGGGTTGCAAAACCTATTATCAGCTGTCTTCACCTAAAAAAAGGCTGAGAAGCTAGCAAGGAATATAAATATGGAAATGTGTAGTTCCAAAAATTATCCATCCCCCCCACCGAGGAATTTTTTAAAGACACCCCCCTACCCCCGGAAATTCCAATTTTCTTCCATACAAATTCTGTAATTTTTGTTCTTTCTCTGACCCCCCCACTCTTCGGAAATTCCAAATTCCTCTGTGGGGTGGGTATGGATAATTTCTGGAACTACACAACATATAAAAATAATCATTGATTTCACAATTTCAGATAACGTCCGTGCCAAGGCCAAGATGACTATGAGACAAGGTCTGATTCAGAAGCTCCAGTCTCACAGAGAGGAAGAAATAAGAGACTTTGTAGTCAGAGTACAGAAAGACTACACCCAAGATGCCATTGAAAAGCTTTTGAAACAAAGGAGGGAGAGGGGACATGACACGCCTTTTTTTGGGGGGGAGGAATAGTGTGTTGTGATATCGATCTGGGTATTGGATACTTTTGGGAGTTGTAGCACTTGTGTGTCTATTCAATAACCTATTTCTTCCAACAAATAACGTTCTGGAAAGTGGTCAACAAGTGGCAACTAAAACTAAAATGATTGTTTTAGATTTTTAAAAAAAATCTGTTCTATTTAGATTAAATCATAGAACTAAATATAAAATATTTCAGTAATTTAAAGGGGATATTTTAAAAGAATATCTTCATGTAAAGTAGTTTTGAAGTCCATCATTGTAAGCTATATAAAAAGGTAAAAACCATTAAGAAATATACTGCAATTTTGATTTTATTATTTTTGTAAATTCTTTATTTGTATTTGGGACAGAGCTTTTTCTTAGATATTCGTGTATTGGATTACATTTCAATCATACATCAAATCCTGAATTCCATCAAATATTATCTTTACTCATAAGGGAAAGATGTCTTTTTATTGGGGGAGGGCTGGGGTTTCAGAGGGGATCGTAATAATTTGAATGTTTTGAAGGGTCAAACCTTTTTATTTTGACAAAAGCTGATTTCTTGCAGGGCTTTAGCCACTGTGAGGCAAGCGAGGCAGTTGCCTTTAGTAAAAATGTCATAAATGCCCCTTTATTGCATTTCTGAGGGCATTAATTTCAAAATTTTTGGGGGTGAAGGCAGAACCCCCCTAGTTCCCCACACCTATCATTTTATTTTATGCTATTATCTTGGCCATTTCTCCATTATAACTGTTGTTTATACCATACCTCCTAATGTAGTCGTTAGCTTGGGGATTTTGCCATAATTAGGACGAATGTTCACACCATACCTCGTAATGTACTCAAGGCTGTAGTCATGGTGACTATCATTTATACTGTTAGCTTGGGGATTTCATCATCATTACTATTGTCCACACCATACCTCCTAATGTACCCAAGGCTGTAGTCATGGTGACTATCATTTATGCCGTTAGCTTGGGGATTTCATCATCATTAATATTATCCACACCATGGTGACTATCATTTATGCTGTTAGCTTGGGGATTTCATCATCATTAACATTATCCACATATACCTCCTAATGTACTCAAGGCTGTAGTCATGGTGACTATCATTTATGCTGTTAGCTTGGGGATTTCATCATCATTAACATTATCCACATATACCTCCTAATGTACTCAAGGCTGTAGTCATGATGACTATCATTTATGCCGTTAGCTTGGGGATTTCATCATCATTACTGTTGTCCACACCATACCTCCTAATGTACTCAAGGCTGTAGTCATGGTGACTATCATTTATGCCGTTAGCTTGGGGATTTCATCATCATTAATATTATTCACACCATGGTGACTATCATTTATGCCGTTAGCTTGGGGATTTCATCATCATTACTGTTGTCCACACCATACCTCCTAATGTACTCAAGGCTGTTGTCATGGTGACTATCATTCATGCCGTTAGCTTGGGGATTTCATCATCATTAACATTATCCACATATACCTCCTAATGTACTCAAGGCTGTAGTCATAGTGACTATCATTTATGCTGTTAGCTTGGGGATTTCATCATCATTACTGTTGTCCACACCATACCTCCTAATGTACTCAAGGCTGTTGTCATGGTGACTATCATTCATGCCGTTAGCTTGGGGATTTCATCATCATTACTATTGTCCACACCATACCTCCTAATGTACTCAAGGCTGTAGTCATGGTGACTATCATTTATGCCGTTAGCAAGGGGATTTCATCATCATTACTGTTGTCCACACCATACCTCCTAATGTACTCAAGGCTGTAGTCATGGTGACTATGAATCTATGACTCATCATTCCTATAGGAACTTTAAATTCCAGATGTTCTTGTGATCCTTTTTCCTTGACAAAGTTAACCATATTAACAATATGATCAATTCAATTTGCCTATTATGAACTTTTCTTACATTTTTTCTAGAGGGAAAGTTTTAGGGCGATTACATGAAGGAATTTTCTCTGCAATTTGTGTGGAAATGGCATTGCGACACAAGTTGCATGGAGCATTGCAGTGTGTAATCTACAACAAATTGAAAAATGTTGTGGACAGGTTGTGGCAATCACTTTGTCTAGGATTGCGTCTAAGTTGAACCATGGAGACACTCTTGCAACTTGTGTTGCAATGCTGTTGCAGAGAAAATTGCTCTGTAATCGAGCCTTTAAGGGGGTAGTACTTTAGATTAGGTCTTGTGTTTTATTATAAGAGCGATTTTATTTAACCCGTGAATAGCATGAGTAATACACTGTTCTTGGTAATTATAGACTCTAAACCCATTGTTGTCTTCTTTTTTTATCAACCAGTACTACCTACAGTAATAGTCATTTTTCTTTCATAGGTTAAATAAAATCACTCTATACACCGAATCGAAATATGGCGACCAATTTGAATAACTATTCGTTCTGCACTGACTAGTGACTGACTAGCCTCGTGTTCACGTCGAAACATAAAAGCGTTTTCACATGTATGAGAGGCTAGTCAGTTGCTGGTCGGTGCAGAACAATGGTTATTCAAATTGGTCGCCATATTTCGATTCGGTGTATATCTTAGTTTTTCAGACCATCGGAATGAGTTGCGTGTGAGTTGTATATAATCAGAGTCGTGACAAGGGAAGTGGGATCAGAGATTACATGGTTAGGATCAGGATCACATGCTACGAATCTGGGATAACAGAAGAGGGATTGGATCTTATTGATAAATTCAGGGATCAAGGGATTATTTATTAACGGGATCTGGGGTCAAAATATTATGTGTTTTTGGGATCCAGCAATCAAAATTTTGAGTACAAATTTGGGACCAATCACAAAAAAATTCCTTTTCACGGCCCTGATTTAATGACGCATATACAGTGAGCATGGGTGTAAATCCCGGGGGGTACTCCCATATATGGACTATACAGGGATGATCCGCTGAACAGTGTATGGTTTTTCAAGCTTCTTGTCATAAACAGGGTATGCAATTTCACTCAAGTTCCAAGTTGTTCCTGAGTTTCCTGTCATATTCAGGGTTTCTACTTTCATATTGACCAAAACTGGTTATTATGGTCATCAAAAAAGCAATACGTGAGCTGACACGATAAATTGAAACAGGTGCAATTAATTATATCTTTTGTCATTATAAACAGGGTCTACAGATTTGAGTTTTCTTGTCATAAACAGGGTACCCCTTTCAGAATCCCAGCGGAACACCCCTACCCAAATCCTGGTGGAGTACAGATATACTGTGAACTATTTATAGCAAGAACAAATGAGAGGGTTTGTATTTAAACAACAATACTCACTTTTGTTGGATCTATCCATTCACATAATTCTTTTTCTGTTTCATCGCAAGGTGCTTTCACAGTTCTGTGTTTACAACGCTCTAGGATCCTAGTATCTAAAATTTCAAAAAATGACCAATGACTTCATCCTGATGTTAAAAGCCAAGCATAATTTATAATCAGGGTTCGTGCTACTTTCTCATTACAAAATTCAAAGACTTTTTAAACACTTTTCAAGCACAAAAATCAATTTTCAAGGACAAAGTTTTTTGTATTAGAACGTGGTTTTAAACATTGTTTCATTGTTAAAGTGCAGCTAATTCAGCCGGGGCCACTAGCTTAGATAAAAAACGAGCATGACACTCAACTAACCAGGAAACAAGCAACCAGAAACTCTTCTATCAATTTTAATCGTTATTTATTTTAAAAGGAAAGTTAGAAATAACGTTGAGTTTATACTAAATTCAAGGAGTATTGCAGGAGTTTTGGCATTTTCCCCTATTTTCAAGGGCTTTTCAAGTGCCTTTGAAAATGTGTTTTCAATTAAAGGACTTTTCAAGGATTTCAAGGAGTAGCACGAACCCTGTATAATACATTTTGTCATATTGTTTCCACACAGCAAACAATTAAGAGATCACTAATTTCCCTTTAGAGTGTTTAATAAAGGAATTTTTATAATAATTATAAAGTATGGTGTGAATTCATAGGGCTTGAATAAAGGAAAAAAAAATAAGTGCAAATTTATGCATTTTTTGCATGTTAGGCAAAAATTGGTCAAAAAGAACTTTAAGGAAGCCATTTCTTCTTAGCCTCCTGTGCAGCCACTCAGTAAAGCACTTCCTGTTACTGGAATGACAAGAACTGGAACCCCCTAACAGCAGCTGTGCAGGAGGCTATTTTGTTCTGGGGAAAGACTTTTCTACTTTTATCCGAAGCTTACATTATCCCATCCACATTCAAATAAAAAATACTGACTTCTCTGAGTATGGGTTCAGCTGGCATTAAAACTACTGCATAATTATAATATAATTTACTATCAGTAATTCTACTTACCAGCACAATTGATCAAAATGCTTGGTGGTGAGAGTAGCACTGATTCAAAAGCTTTTCCAGGAACAGGCTGATGGTATCTCAGATGAAATGGTACTTTGACAGAAAGTCGAAAATGGTTTTCTCTAAAAAAAATATTATATATACTTGTTTCAATAAAGTTAGTCACCAAAAACCTAGAAAGCTGTGATCGCTGAGAATCATGGGAAATATCTTATAAATCCAACAAATAAAGCTTTTGACACAAACTGCAGCAGTTGAGAATGCTCAGAGGAGGTTAACTTAAAACTGGTAGAAGATCTCAAGTCCATCAACAGTTATCAAGTAGTTGAAACATGTAAAATGTACCCACATATCCTTGTCGGTCTCAGCATTATAGCTTTTCAGGTGACTAACTTTATCGAAATAAGTGTACATCTACATATATATACATGATTATAAACATCAATAATCAGTTTAATCAAGGGCTAGGGAATCAAGGACGGAATAGCATGTAGAGCAGTTTCCATTAACCAACTTCACAAAATTTTGAATTTATTATTTTTTAAAGTCTTAACAAGCCCAGCAAACTGCACTAAACAGCATTTAACTGTCCTATTTATTTCATTATTATTTTATTTCAATTCTCAATATTCTGCGAACTCCGCATTTGCAAGTTGCTTCTGGAATTTGGTTTTTCAGTGGTACTGCTGCCTGAGTCAAAACCATAAAAAGTACCAAATGATTACTTTTGATTGACAGCAGCAAAAAAAAAAAACAATCAAATAACAAGCTGTTAAAATGCCTGAGTTCACAGAATATTGAGAATTGCATCTCCATTGTTTAACATTTACCTCAGTTCAGAAGGCTTGTCAGAAGGGTAAACCAGTAGATATTGAAAATCTGCTTTGTCAGCTGGTGACTCAACATTAACTCTTTCTTTACTAACAACCTATTAGAAAAAATATAGCACCTTTGAAATTAAGGCCTATTCTTTTAATGACAAGTTCTTTAAAAAATTATTTCTTTAACCAAAATAGAGTACGATGACTAAAAGTGTGCAACACTTTGCACTATTTAGTAGTAAATAGTGCTAGTTAAACAATAGAAAACAATAGGATTAGCATAATTTAGCTCTATTCAGTGGTATTTATGTTACACACTTATAGTGTTTGTACTCTAGCATAAGCTCTAAATAGCTAGATGGAGGGTACCTTTGAAGTGGAATGATTTGCAGTGTTTGCAAGCTGATCCACATCAACATAAATCCCACATGGAAGAGTCTCTTCTATCAATATTTTACAAGCCTTCAATCCATCCCATTCCATAACAGTCAATAGGTCCCTAGAAATACGATAGTAATAAATAAATCCGTCAATAAAGCTATTAATTCAAAGACTATTCATTGCAAAGCTGCAGTCATGACCGACCTGTGAAAGCCATTTTTAAGACCAAATCTACGAACTTGGACATTAAAGTTCTGACAATAAGAAGTGCTTTCACCAAAGGTACTGCGTAATGCAAAATTTATCAGAATATAAATAATCTGAAATACTAAATTTTTAAGATACATTTTTTTCCCTTCCTTTTTGCACCTTTGATCACCAAATACCAGCACTGAGGAGTGGAGACTGTTAACTAAGCGTGTTGTGGAAAATCTGATTGGAATGGAATGGATTTCGGACTTTTCGGACTCCGGACTAAATTAAACTTCTGTAAAAAAAATATTAATGCAAATCCCTTCGGTTTAAAACTTTGTACGTTTTAGGGGATTTTCTTACTTTTATATATGGAGTAGAATGTCCAATCATGGCTGCAATCCTCCTAATTTTTAGTTTGGAATTTCTTTTTTTAACATTTTATCTGTGCAAAATATCGCTTGGTCGCTGTGGAAATGGAATTTCTGGAAACCATATTTTTAAAAGCATGTCTTCAGACCTCCTCTGGTTACGCATAATAAGCGGTGAGGTTTATCTAACATCGAATATTTTCTGTCTCTCCTGTCTCATATTCTTGGAACCGCACAGGTAACACTTTCAGTGATATCCAAGACAACGAAAGTCACAGATTAGCCGGTTGGTAGTAATCAGCTGAATTTATCTCATGAATATCTTTACTAGCCTGCATTGAACAACAACAACAACAACAAAGACGTGTTTTATTTATACCATACATTATAAATAGAAAAATTTATAATTTATAAACACTGCCCTCCAGAGAGTATTCTATTGCTTGGTATCAATCACCTCAATGAATCTCATTACCAGCCTACAATGACAGACAAACACTGCCCTTCATGTGCTATCAACCAGACAGTATTCTATTGCTTGGTATCAATCAGCTGAATGAATCTAATTACCGGCCTGCATTGAAAAGCAAACACTGCTATCAAAATTTCCTACTTGTACCTCGAGAGAGAAAGCACAAAACTCTCTTAGTAGATATTTAATATAACACTTTATATATATTTATAACTTGGGACCATACCTCCAGACCTATGCTGAAGCGCAGTATGGCAGCACGAAGCATTTACGGCTACTACGGAGATTTCGTCCCCGACACAGCTATCCAGTGACTAATCAGGAAGCTCGGCCGAAGCCTAAGGGAGAGGTTAGTCGGCCCCTAAACCGTATAAGATTAACCCCCTTGCTTTAACCAGTGAATTTTTTCTTTCCTCCTCTTGCGGTAAAGGGCTGCATTGTCGAGTTAGTCCATGTGGGACTGAGCCATGAATGCATTTTGAAATTTTTAATTGGACATGTCTAAATCAGACATGCGTATACAGTCTTTGCTGATATGTAACCTTTGCATACAAGCCCGTAATGCAAGTATCATAGTATAGTAGGTTAATTAAGTCATACAAATCAACTTTACGTAAACTACTAGTGGGTACAGACTAATAGTGTTTATACTGAATAAGTTAACCGATTCTTGTTTACAAGGATAATTTCGTAGAAGAACTTTTTTTGTTGCTGTTTTAAGAATTTGGGGACCATACCTCCAGACCTAGTGCCGAAGCGCAGTATGGCAGCACGAAGCATTTACGGCTATGCCAGAGATTTCGACCCCGACACCGCTATCCATAATAGGGACCTTAAGCTGCAGGACAGTAACGACGACGACGACGGCAAACATACAATAGCACTAATTGCGCTATTCAATAGACACTCGTTGGAATGTACGAAATACTGTGCACCATTACCGTCATATGCCGAAAGTAAGACGTGAAATGTCCTATTTTTACGTACTAAAGAGAACGGCTACGCCAAAAGCTTATCTTTGCTGATTTTCGTTATGAGTAAAGCGCTCCCAAATGACGACATTTCACTCTAAAACGGGGATGCTTATTGAGTAAAATACTAGGTTAACACGAAATAATAATACAATAGAAGTTTGAAGCGCCTCAATTTCGCCGACGTTGTCGCCCACGTTGCCGTCCTGCAGCTTAAGGTCCCTAATAACGAATCAATCACCGTTGCAGTAGTTTTCCCAGTGGAATTAAAATCTTGTCCCACGAACAACTACACAGTATCTGCTTTAAAGAGTACTACAAAGATTACGAGACAATTTTCCATTCTTTTGACAGGACAGTAAACTATTGAAATAATTTATAATGAATTTTTCACGGTCAGCGTTTTAAATTCTGAGATATTCTAGATAGTTTGTCGAGCTTGTGGGACATAGCAACGGTAACTAAGGGGAGTCGGAATCCTGAACTATCCCAGAACATCCTGACATGCAAGCGGAGATGTCACACCTTTCATCCGCACTGACGACCTGTAGATGCCCATCCTGGTCAATAACATGCAGCCAGGACTCCTTCGCGTTAAAGCTCTCTCAGAGTGATAAGCAGGAGTCATCTGAAAAGAAATTCGTAGTCCTCCGTCCCATAGTACAGAACATCTTTCGAGAATGTGCTTCAAGCGCTTTCCTTTCACACTCCGCCGCCAGCTCCTTTTACGACCCAAAGATCAAATCTGTGATGAGAACAATGTTGGGAGTATAACACATTCGTTGCAAGGATTGCAATTCAGAATACATAGTAGAGACCACGAGAAGACTGGACACCAGAATATAAGAACAACTGGGCCCGGTTGTACGAAGCCTGGATAGCGCTATTCAACGGATAAATCTTGTCCAGTGGATAAATTTATTGGAAAACCGCATCGACTTACACTGGATAAGGATTTACTCGCCGGATAGCGCTATCCAGGCTTCGTACAACTGTGCCCTGAAGTCGGCTATTTCTGAGCACGTCAAAAAACTGGGCTAGCCCCAAAATTATCGTTCAAAATATCGTTGAAAAGTATGACTATGACCCTTTTTGTTAAGATAAATGAACGATTTTCGTCATCTAGCCGTCAAAATGTTGAGACGACGGATGCCTGGGTCCGAGCCAAGTGAACATGGAACAAATAATCCGGCGCGCTCATTGGTCACAATCTACGCGCAGGCTACGGCGCTGTCTCTAACTCAGTCAGGGTGTAGTTCACGCTGTATATATGTGAGTAATCCCTTGCAGCAAGGGTTATCTCCGAATAGTCGAGTTATTCTCGCTCTGTAAAATGCCCGTTTGCGGGCATTGTTCGCGCGCAGTCTTTCTAGGCATGAGTGTGCGCACGCACTCAATATGATGACGTCTTCGAATGTTTTGTTTGGGAAAATATCAAGAAAATCCATGTTTCACTTCATTACGGCTAAATATCTCGGAAACCAGTTCGGTGTCCCCCATTTTTCTTTGTCATAAAATCTACTACATTCTGAAATAATCTAATTGCAAGGATCGAATGATTGACACCAAATGTAGGGGGGAAATCCACCTGTTAGTAAGTCTATGCATTTTGACTGCATCACACGGATTGGAAAATTCGTAAATCCTTATCAATAACTTATTAACTCTAACTCACAAGATTTTAATTCAGAAACGTTATGTATTTGACGGCTATAATTGTTTCTGCATTTCTTTCATGTTTTCGATCATTTGGAATTCTGAATGCAACTTCATTTGCCCGCGAATCTCCTTAATTGCAGCTTAATGTAAAGCGAAGAATGAATATACTGATTAGTGCGTGGAGCGGAACCTCATGGAAAAAGTGATGGTTTTAAAACGTAAGGATTTTCTCACTACTTTTTTATACTCCAGCTTGCGAGTTCTCTTGTGCAACTTGTGCAATTTGTGTTCTTTTTCTAAGTGTTTCTTTGTTGCTAAGGAGATTAGAAGTTTCTTTGAGAATTTCTAGTTTGATTAATGATGCCTTATGCCTTGGAGTTAAGCTACTCACGTCACGATACTAAAACAGTGATAATAATTTTCTTAAATCAGAAAAAAAAACCTGGTCAAGGTTTTTGACGGTGTCTAACATTGAAGTGGCTTCTTCATTCTTCATTTTTCTTGAGGTAACAATTTTTATTTCGCTAACATTTCATAATCTTTTTCTTTTTCGCTGCAAAGCGGTAAATTAAATTGCAAAATATTAAACCTGAAAAGTAATGAACTCTTTCAAAAGGATACTGAATTTCCCAACCTTTTGAACGTTTAAAGAAAGAATTATAAGAACTGCTATTCATAATTAATATAGATTTTCCCGTTATTCTGATAATTTCTATTGAAGAAACGCAGTATTTCCGAAAATTATTTGTATATTTATTATACATATTTATTATATAATTACCAATGAAATATCCATTTTTCTCTGTTTCGAAAAATTGATATCTTCACACGTGAAAATAACACGTTATTTTCACGTGTGAAGATAACACCATTGTGATGGCTATTCAAAAATACACGGAAAGAATTGCCTGAAAAAGCCAAAACATATTTCATTGATAATTATATAATAAACAGAATATTACATGGCCGCTTGGAGATACGAATTTTATCTTCTCGTGTTGAAAATCTCTCACTCGTTCGCTGCGCTCACTTGTGAGAGAATCTTTTCAACACTCGAAGATAAATTTCGTATCTCCGCGCGCCCATGTAATATCCTCTATGTATTTAGTGCATGCGACGTCTCTAGAATGCAAGATATATAGATATATATATAAAATATTTCAACAGTTCTGATGGCGTCTGGCTTGGATGTTTGAGTTTTAACTCAATTTTCGGCCTACATTCCCAAAATCAGAATGTGAGTCAAGCGTTGTGTGCATAGAATATTGAATGTAGTGGTAGTGCGTGTAAGCGAAAAGTGTCCCCAATTAGTGCGAAACGCTAGAACGACTAGACACTTAAATAAAAGTGATTTATTTTATTTATTTTGTGACCTGAGGGAAAGAAAGTTCAGCTGAAAGTAGAACAAATGAGTTGCAGCAGATTTAGAGTCAAAATAAAATTTCGTCGAAAAAGAAAAGCATTAAGTAATCTTAAAACACTCATTAATACTTCATAAGCTTATGGTCCAATTGGAGCCACCATACACGTCACGTGCATGAACCTTTATACCCGATAAAGTCCTCTTCATTAGTATTCAAGTGATTTTATATAAAGACACGTGTCTTTATATAAAGACACATGTGATCTTTATATAAAGACCACTCGAATACTATGAGGATGACTTCATCAGGGATGAAGTATGCATCCAAGTTTAGATGAAGACATAGAGCTTCATCAAGGTCATAGTCAACCCTAATGATCTTTGACTAACGTGCCTGTCTTTGCCTTGGCACGCAATATCCAACGTGTGGGAGTTTCTATTGAATCTGGTTGCGCATGCCCATGACGTCAAATCTCTATCGAAGTATAAAAATCCATGTTCGTGACGTGTATGATGGCTCCAGTTGAACCAAAATCTTATAAATTGTTCATTAGTGTTTTAAGCAGTTCAAAAAACTCGTAGATCGTGTTTTATCAGGTATAAAAGCACTCAGCTACGCCTCGTGCTTTTATACCTGATAAAACACTCCTACTTTCTTCTCCTGACTAAACTAAACCGAATATGAGTCATGCAAACATTCCTATGACGTGAAATAATACACATTTTGTTTGAAATATTTTTCAACAGCAAATCGTCAATAGAGATTGAAAGAGAGACACTTGATTGAGGGGCAAAGCAATGGGCAATAAAACTGATAAAGACTACATCAGTGGAGATAAAGATGAGTCAGAAGATGAGTCAGAAGATCCACAGTCGACACAATCAAAAGTACGCACAAAGAATGCTGTTATCTTTTCTATACTTGGATTACTCGTCTTTACCGTGCTTTTCCTTGGAATATCAGCCGCACAGGACATTTTGGCCGGAACATCCATCCCAACATCTTCTGTTCTTCTCTGCGCGTCTATTCCGTTCTTTCTCGTCACTTTGCTTGCTCCCCATGTCAACCAATTCGTTTCTCCGACAGTCAGAGTGATTTTAATTACAGTACTTACTACAACAGGCATACTCTTGGTATCACTAGGCGAAAATATCTTGGAAAAGCTAATAGGCATTTGTTTGATTTCCCTTGGTGGTGGTATTGCTGAAACCTGCTTCCTGTCACTCACTGTTTTCTTCCATCAAGCTGCCGTCAGTGCCTACTGTGGAGGGACTGGAAGTGGCTTTGCCTTTGGTCCATTATATTATACGGGTAGGTAAACTCAGATACAACATTCAAATGATATTGATGAGCCTAGTGGGTTGATTTAAGTCACGGCACAGCTAACTCACAGATCAAACCCTGAAAAAACCTGTGTTAGATCAGGTCAGGGCACGGCTAACTCACAGATTAAACCATGAAAAAACCTGTGTCAGATGTAGGTCAGGGCACGGCTAACTCACAGATCAAACCATGAAACAACCTGTGTCAGATGTAGGTCAGGGCACGGCTAACTCACAGATTAAACCATGAAACAACCTTTGTGCTGATCTAAGTCAGGGCACGGCTAACTCACAGATTAAACCCTGAAACAACCTTTGTGCTGATCTAAGTCAGGGCAAGGCTAACTCACAGATTGAACCCTGAAACAACCTCTGGACTGATCTAAGTCAGGGCATGGCTAACTCACAGATTGAACCCTGAAACAACCTCTGGGCTGATCTAAGTCAGGGCATGGCTAACTCACAGATCGAACCCTGAAACAACCTCTGGGCTGATTTAAGTCAGGGCACGGCTAACTCACAGATTGAACCCTGAAACAACCTGTGGGCTGATCTAAGTCAGGGCATGGCTAACTCACAGATCGAACCCTGAAACAACCTCTGGGCTGATTTAAGTCAGGGCACGGCTAACTCACAGATCGAACCCTGAAACAACCTCTGGGCTGATCTAAGTCAGGGCACGGCTAACTCACAGATTAAACCCTGAAACAACCTCTGGGCTGATCTAAGTCAGGGCATGGCTAACTCACAGATAGAACCCTGAAACAACCTCTGGGCTGATTTAAGTCAGGGCATAGCTAACTCACAGATAGAACCCTGAAACAACCTCTGGGCTGATCTAAGTCAGGTCATGGCTAACTCACATATAGAACCCTGAAACAACCTCTGGGCTGATCTAAGTCAGGGCATGGCTAACTCACAGATAGAACCCTGAAACAACCTCTGGGCTGATCTAAGTCAGGGCATGGCTAACTCACAGATAGAACCCTGAAACAACCTCTGGGCTGATCTAAGTCAGGGCATGGCTAACTCACAGATTAAACCCTGAAACAACCTCTGGGCTGATCTAAGTCAGGGCATGGCTAACTCACAGATCGAACCCTGGAACAACCTTTGTACGCAGTCATTGATTCCATTGAAAAGTTTGGTTTAATGAAAGGAGTTTTGATACGAAATTTGATGTCTGGGGTTCGCCAAGTAGCATTTCAATGACGAAACTACAATAACAAAAAATATTAAAACTGAACCAAAGATTTTAATCCTCTACGAAATATCCATCAAGATTTTGTTCTTTTATTTTATTATTTTATTTGTTTTTTTGGGGTTTTTTTTCTTCAGTTCTTTGATTGATTGTCGTTATATGATAAAATATGCTAAATACTAGTCGGCAAACGAGACATGAAACTTCGCAGGCCGCACTTCAACGATAATGGTAGAGTGAGTGCAAACCAATTGTTTCATTAGCGCTATTTTATACTAATTAGTTTGTTTCACGGATAAATAATAGTTTACACTCTAGTAACTTGTTCTGTTCTGAATTCTCATGTTATAGCTTTGACCACCTGGGGCTGCGTCCCAGCAAAGACAGCTCTGATGACCGTGGTTGGAGCTCCCCTGGTTATTTTCCTTTTGTACAACTTCGGCCTAAAAAAACCATCTACATCCAAAAAGAACGACAAAGTTACAGTCCAAACTGAACTGTTGTCTGTTCATGAACCGGAACAACCATATGCCTGGAAAGAAAAAGTTACGACATTGAAAAGAACTCTTCTTCTGGCTTCATCGTTGATAATTGGAGTATCCTTCGAATATCTGACGGTGCAAGCTGTTGTCACGACTCTGGCATTTCCAAACTCTCCCTTCTCACCTCGTGATCACTATCAGATTTATTTCCTCATATTTGCCTTTGGGGAATTAATAGGGCGATCATACTCTTTGTTCACTTATTATTTTTGCAATACCTCATTCCCCCTGACGGAGAAAACTTGGATTTTCACCCTCATCATGGGAGCCAACCTGATATTTACTATCTTAGCAAGCTGGTATCGTTTTTTACCAGTCGTTTGGCCAGTTTTGGTGGTTTCATTTGAGCATGGAGTCATTGCCGGGGCTCTTTATGTCAATACGTTTGGAACGGCGGGAAAATACGAGACGGACGTGCGAGGTAAAGAATTTTCCCGCGCATTTGCCACAATTGGAAGTGGGATGGGTTTAACCATGGCTGGGGTTGTTGGACTGATATTAGAACCCTACTTAAGAAATCACTGCTTAAGCACTGCAAGTGCTGCTGATCAAGATTTCTGCTTTACCAGAAAAATCCATGGCTATGACAATGCGACGTCAATCTGCTAAAGCTTTTGCTGTCATTTGTAATTCTGAATTTAAAGGTGCAATTTGAAAGGTAAATTAATTTGAAACTAATGGAGAAATAAAAGGTCTTTTTGGCCGATTCGAAAAGAGTAATAAAATTCATTTTTAGTTATATGACAATGCTACATCATCTTACCAAGGAATTTTCTGTCATATTCAATTTTGCATTTAAAAGGGGTACAGTTTGAAAGGTAAACTAATTTGAAACTAATGGAGAAGTAAAATGTTTTATTCTCTTTGGTTGTTTCTAGAAAAGCTGATAAAATCTATCTTTATATTAAAAAAACTACTCGACACAATATCCTGGTATAACTTTGAGCAATATGATTGACTAATGCGCATAAGTTCCAAATATTTACTTTTTCTTTAAGGCCCCGTGCACACTATGCCGGATAAATTTGAATCCGAATTTTCATTTATTCGGTTAGGCCTACCGTCCACACTAGTCCGGGCGAATCCGGAACAATTCTTCACCGAAAACGAATTTTTTCGAATACGGCCTCCAGAGTGGAACAATTTGAAAACGCCGGCTAGCCGTATTGTTAGTGTGGACGGAGAACATTTCGTATCCGACATTTTTCCGAATGCGATGACGTCATGATTGTCATGGGAACATAGCGTGAAGGCTTAAAATTCACCGCGGGCTCAATTTCAGCTTCCATGCACATGCTCAGATGTGCAATGAAGCGTTTTTGCCGCCTCCGATCGGACTAGTGTGGACGCGAAACATTTTATCCGTTTTCATGTGTGGACGGAAAACTTTTTTTTCGGTTTCGGTGTGAAAGTTGCGGATTCATATTTATCCGGCAGTGTGGACGGGGCCTAAGAATGGTAATTGATAAAACAGTTATCATTGTCTTGGACTCCTATTGATGGGTTGCAAGCATTCCCAAGAGAGTTAAAAGACAAAAATATGGCGGCCATTGTGGTGCCGTTAACAATGGATGGTAATGAGAAATCTTTTGTTAAATGGTACCAACATGGCGGCGATGACGTAACGTGCAAAAGAAGAATTCCTGCTCATGTAAGTGGGCTTGCAGTCTTGAAATAGAATCAGTCAAACGTAGAATTTATTAAAACTTTTCTAAGCACCAAACGTAAAAATGGAAGGGTTAGATAACATCAATCATATATTAATTATATATATGAAATACATATTTCAATTCTTAGAAATCCGTATGAATACTACAGAAGGAACGCAATATCTAATTTGAAAACTAGATAGGTTTGCTAATTTTCTACATAGCATTATATTATATTACTCCTGTGCAGTAATATGTCAAACGCAACAGAGCAAACAGGCAACGGTTGTACCTTAAATTAAGCAAGGAACAGGACTGTGTCAATAGCCACCCTACAGAGAGAGGATGGTTAAAAAATCGATAGCCCACTCTCACAGGGTAGTAATTCTCTTTCGGTCAAACTAACGAATGGCAAGAGGATTGGAATATCAAGGGCGGATCCAGGGGGGGGCAAACGAGGGCTGAAGCCCCCCTTCAGAAGAAAAAACAAACAAAACAAAACTGAAGAATTAGTTGTTTTTTTTATATTGTTTTCCGTTGTGTTGACAGAAGAAACGCAATTAGCCCCCCCCCCCCCCCCCCCCACAATTTTGGCTGGATCCGCCCTTGGATATTCCAGTATGGGCCTTTTTCACGCGGCAGCCATGTTGGTTGGAACAATAGATTCCACCACGCGTAGCCTCACATACAAAAGCTTGAAAATAAATAAATGCAGGTTAAACAAAGGTTTTTATTCTCATGAGAATAAACATGGCCGCCGTGTGATAAAGGCCCATTCTCATACAGTGAGTTTCTCCCTGTAACAAAGACTTACGTCCTAGAAGGACCAACTACGCGCGCTTGTCAGGCTCTAACCGAATATGGAGCGATTCACAATCGATTAAATACAAGGTTCAACAGTAAATAAACAACTATAATACTAGAGTGCAAACCATATATTTGTGAAATAGTACTAACTAATTAGTACAAAATAGGTACTATCGTCGTGTACGGATTAACGAAGTACGTCATGGGTTTCCGAACACACGAGTGGGACTTAGAAATTTTGGTTCTCCTCACTTAGAAAAAAAAGTGAAGACACCAAGAATCGAACTCGGTACCTTCGGCACCAAAGAACTACTACAATGCCAACCTCAACCCTAACCCTAAACCTAACCCCTAGACCACGAAGTGAATTCGGTTGGCTGCTCTCATCTTTTAGTCATATTTAAACGATGTATCATCAGCGCGTGCACATAAATATTTATTATAGTTTAATTTATGCTATCGTAGGGTACGATTACTAGCCGATTACTTGAAATTTGAATTTGAATAGAATTCCCCTGACAATTCCCGTACACGACGATACAACCACAAAATAGCACCAATGAAATAAGTGAAAACAAAAGATATAGATGTCTTTAGTGCTATTTAGCTTTTGTGCTATTGCTGGCTTTCACATGACGTCATTTCCCGTCTCGTGCGGAATGTTCATCAGGTGAATCGCAAGTTTTCAATAGAATTCTTTCTGGCTAACAGCACATGGTGGTCAGTGTTTCACCACCATTTGGAGCAGATAATGAGATTCAAAAACTTTTATCAGCTGAGTAAAAGCAAGCAATTTCAAAGATATATGCTTTGCACTCTAATGCCCTCCAAGTCTAATGATAAAACTATTTGCCCTTGTCATTCGAACTGGCTAATCTAGCTTCTAAACCTGATGCCAACTCATTTAAGAAATTGGCTGTCTTACGCAAATGATTTATCTGTTGTATTAGAGTCCTGTTTTCAGGCAAGTGATCCTTTGTTGGTTGCGTGTTACCTTGGAGATTTGATGAAGAGGCTTTTGTGTTTCCATCACCATGGTTACAATCTGTGGGTACAAAGAGGATAAAACACAAATATGAAACCTTGGCAAATAATCTCAGTCATAATAAGTTTTCAAAATTATTAAGCTATCGTTACGAAAGCGTCTCATTAGTGCAAATCACCCCTAATTCAATATTTTCAGTATTGATTCTAAATGAAGTATATACCCGTGCATCACATCGCCAGCGGTTATGCTTGTGAAAAGTATTGCGTTCTCAGATTCGAAAACGACGCATTTTCGGGAAGACTATTACCACAGGGAGCCCAATTTACATAAAAGTGAAGGTTTTAAAATGAAATCGGGAAAATTGAATATCAACTATTAGTGCCCCTCACCCCTAATTTAATATTTTTAGAATTGATTCTACACGAAGTGAATAGTTAAATGGTAAAATCGCCACCCGGTTAGCTCAGTCGGTAAGAGCGTCGGGTCAGCGTCGGTATTAGACCTTTTGCATATAAGACATGTGTCCCGTGTCCCGAAATGTCTCACTTATACCCTGTCATTGTTATTCAGGCACGTGGAAATGAGTATATTCCTCTTACTAGCGGTCTTCATGTCGGCTCTAATGTTCCATTTCTGCCATAATTTTGCTTCAGTTTATACCCACGCTGAAAAATATGTGTTTTGTATTTCGTGTTTCATTTATCAGAAACAATCATTAAAAAAAATATGGACTACTTCAACGATACTGCGGCCATTGTGTTAAGGGGAACTCGTAAAAGACTGTTTTTACCGTTATGGAGTCGATTAGCATTCAATAGATCTTTCCCTAACACAAAATGGTTTCAAGTCGAGGCTGGCCTTGATAAAGAAAAGAATCAAGGACCGCCTCCATTTCAAGCGAATTGGGGAAAGGTTTATTCATCGCGAGAGACGTTTTTGGGATATGAATTTGCAAGATGAATGTGAAATGATACCCAAATACCATTTACAACCTGCATTTTTGTGATAAGGCGATCACCTTCAATCGCAATGCATTATGGGGTGTCCAGGGGCAAAGCATGAAACAAAAAGGTCGGATGCCTGTTATAAAGAAAGTTTTGTGTATTTGTAAGTGCCTCCACTTCATTGTTGTTAATTTGTCTCTTCATTTACCATTAATTTGTGTTGAATGGAATGCTAATGGTCGCCAATACTATAAAAAATCTTATGGTATTTATATTGTTATTTACATTTTATCTAGCTCGAGCTAATTTGTAAAAATCCTTACGAAAAGTTTTACGGATATGATGGAAATACTCTACTAGATCTTTGTTTTAAACATTGATGTCTTCGTAACAAAATATCAAAATTTCTTTTGCTTTTAATTTTTCTTACGCAATACATGCACGATTTCAGCTTCCTTTATGGTCCAGTTTCATTTAAATTATACTAGATTAAGTGTCTTTTATACGCCAACCGTATCTATAAAATATCGTTCGAAAAGAAATCTTAAAAATAGAAAAACGAAAAAACAAATGAAACATGTATAAAGGTATCAGTAGACCTTTATCAATAGACCAGTGGTTTCAATAAACAGACTAGTCGTGAAACCAGCCTAAGTATGTAGATGACCAGGAGTTTAAGCTACCAAATGGAATAATATTCCAAAATTTTACCGAGAGGAAATAGAAACTAGTAAGGTCTACTGATACCTTATTCAGAATCTGAAAGATTTTGCCACTTAGCGACAGCTTACTTATGGGCGTCGCGGCTGATTTGACGCTGTCCATCATGCCTGGAAGCATGTCCAGGACGCTATCAATCTTCGACTTTTTGGTGTCCTTCTTGTACTGGAAAGTTTGAGTGACCACAGTCACCATTGTTATTTATTTATCAAAGATATGCCACCACCGTTTCCTTTTTTTCTTTGGTCAAATTCCAGTGATTGTTCTGACATTATACTAAATTCTGAATTATAAACAATACCCGGTTTTTTCCTTTGAAATTTTTAGCATGGCTTCAGTGTTTCATAGCATTGTTAGTCGTTCAGGGTTTGGCCGTGATGAATATCCACTTGACGTCCTGGATTGTATGGGTGTCTTTTGTTCCGAAATGAACGGTGGCAGAGATTATTACAGTGAATTTTGGTATCTAACCGGGGAAACTATAGAAACATTTGAAGA
The DNA here is from genome assembly GCF_029948245.1 of Actinia tenebrosa. Taxonomy (NCBI): domain Eukaryota; kingdom Metazoa; phylum Cnidaria; class Anthozoa; order Actiniaria; family Actiniidae; genus Actinia; species Actinia tenebrosa. The sequence continues at coordinate 4,054,136 of NW_028292577.1, read as the reverse complement.
AATCGTGATAAGGATAAGAATACCGATACTGAACTTACAACGTCGTAATGCTGCTGCTCGAGTGCGAATTCAACGCCTTACTATACGAAATAGAAGACGAAGATTTCTAATGAATTAACATTATTGAAACTTTCGTTGTGACAAGGAATAAAAACGAATCCAATCAATCAGTCGCCAACTCATCACTATTCTTCCTCCATTCATTCGTCCATTAAAACAAAACAAAAGAAGAATATTCCCTCCCACCTCACCCAATTAAAAGAACCGTTAATTTGCATAGTAAGATTGCTCATCAACAATGGTATGTATTCATAGGGTGATAATGATGCTTTTAGAACCCTCATTATCTTATCACGGTGCTTGATAAGTGGGACGTCTTGGTACAACGGACACGTGTCTTATATGCAAAAGGTCTATTGCCAACACTAAGGGTCTTAAAATAACTAAGGAGAAGGTGCTGCCTTTGTAATTACATCTGCACGTGGCATAATAAGCGTCCATATTCAACTGGAGACGTTAATAGAGGGTCACAAGTTTATCAGTTGAATTACTGTCAAGGGTTATTTTCTATTTAAAACAAAGTTTATTTATCTATTCTATCTTAAAATATTTTTATATGATTTGCGTGATGCATCTCGGAGAAGATCTGTTCTTCTAATATGCTAAGGAGTGTGACGTCATAGGAGGCAATCGAGTTCATTGGTCGATATACTGAATAAATTAGATATTTGTATAAATGTACACTACAACGTTTCTGCAATCAAGTGTATATATAATCATAACCTAACAATTAGCTTCTACTTGAAAAAAATAACATTTTAGTGCTCTTTTAAATTTTCTTAAAGACAAAAGTAATTCAATGTCATTAGGTAAAGAGTTCCAACTTTGGACGACGTTATATATCATATCACTTGGGTGAGATGTTTTTATCTGTCTATTCTCAGCTATTGCTGGCTTTCACTTAGAAAGACTTTCACATAAAAGACTGAATCTCGTTATTTGCTCCAAATGGTGGTCAAACACTGACCACCATGTGCTGTCAGCCAGAAAGAATCCTATTGAAAACTTGTGATTCAGCTGATGAACAGCGAGACAGGAAATATAGTCAAGTGAAACCCAGCAATTAAGGTACACAAACAAATCACGACATTTTGTGATAACCGAGGTCAATAATTATTTTATAATCCAAATTATTTTTTATTAATTTCTTTTTACGTTTTGCCTGTTTTTGCTGTATATCAAACCTACCAAGTCACAGGGAAGCGCTACTGCGCATGAGCAGTATTTGCAGCAATTTGACTTTGTATCGTAATGCGCATGAGCAGAATATCATTTTTAGGCAGTTATTGGCAGATATCTCGGCCAATGAAAACGACGGAAAAAATAATTTGAATGATAATGGTCTACTTCGACGATATGACGGCCATCTTGGATCACGATGCATTATGGGGTGTCCTGGGGGCAAATAAAGCGTTGTCATAGTAATGACGTCGATTGACATTAGCACAAGAGAATACAACAAGAGATGAATTGATACGGCACAACAATCACCTTTACCCATAAAACAAAGACAAACACACGAAACTCTATATATTTTCTGTCATCTTTGTCTTGTTTTGCCCCCTGGGAAGATGGCCGCCGTATCGCCGAAGTTCTCCGTTAGCATTAAATTAGCATTAGCGAAACAAATGCTTGTACAAGAGCTAAATAAAGGAACGTTTTCAAACGGATACAAAATCTATAAATTTTGGAGACAATTTCTTTTTCTTACCATTTTGTGTTTTGATCTTCTCTTTGTTAGTAACTATCGGGCTGTATGTAAGTGATTTCTCTGTGCACACTTCATCGTAGATGTTCTGATGCGGCGCGGGCAACGGTGTCTTTGGAATGACTGCTTTAATTGAGGACCTATGCGTTGGCTTGACGCACACAATGGACATACTGTCCTCAATCGTGTCTAAACTATAGCATATCTTCCTTCGTGAACTTAGCTTAGAGAGGCTATGACAAAGAAAAGTGACTCCTGTATAGAAATGGTTCAAGACTTCATCAGCTTTGTATGTGTTGCTATCGATTTCAATAATGGTTCCTGGCGGTATGCAGGTCGTAGCTAAAGGATACCTCTCGAGGAATTCTCTCAGTGACATACAAGACCCTGAGGACATATGAATACGAGGTTCAAATGGGGTCCTATTTGACCATAATGCATCAAAAAGCCGCGATCGTTTACAGGTGACTTCAGTTGTAAACACCTGGTTATCATCGTTGTTCAAACAATGAACTGACAAGAGTTCTTTCGACGGTGAACTCTGGGCAACCGTTGCACTTGACGATTGCTGATTGGCTGGTACGAACACTTCGTCTATTGTTTCTGACACGTGACCTCTACTTTCACTTTCAATTGTTACCTGGGATTCCGCCATTATGACGTCAGATTCTGTTACGTCACACCCAACATCATCAACCTTCTGTGGTGCGGTCCCAACTAATTTGCTTTTGCCTTCACCATCTTCGAACTCCTTCCTTTCATCTCGATCTCTTTGTTCATCTCCTATCTCTGAATCTGTGGTGTCCTCATTTATCTTCTTATTCAGTCTAGCACTGTCCATCTGAGCATCATCAGACGATGTCTGGTTTCCTAAGGCCTTGATATTACTTCCAACACTTAAATGTATGAACTTTCCTGGTTCGTTAAAATACAGGTCATCCTCGGAGGACTGTTTTATTCGAATCTTAATGTGTTTATTTGGTGCATTTTGTCCTTCATTCGAGTTGTCAAGAAAACAACTAAAATAGTCCCGTTTTCTTGTTTCTTCTTGTTTCTTTGTTGTTGTCATGGCTACATTGACGTCATCAAGACAATGTGTTTCATCAGGTTTCTCGTTCAAGTTTGCATCTGCAATTTTCAAGGAATTTGAAGATGCACAGCTGTTATGACAATCGGAAGAAACATCTTTCTCTGGACTTCCCATATCAATATCTCTTTTGCAGGATACTACATCATTAACGCCGTCTTGCAGCTCAGGTTCGCAATTGCTGAATGCGCAGTCTTTACATGTTACTGTGTTAAGCTGTGTATTGGAAGATCCAGGGTTTGAATATGGTTTTGGTAGTATCCAACGGAAAGGTGGAGATGCAGAAGTCTGTAGAGTCGAGTTCTTGGATGATTGTGGTGTTTGCGTCATTGCATCCCTCACTTTTTCAGTGTCTTCTATAACACAGGCTTCAACAGCTCCCGTACCCTCTGTGGTGCACGATCTATTTGAAACTTCGCTGGAAAAAGGTTACGGTTGTAATTAATAGACCATTCGTATAAATAGAATCATACATCTGGGTTTTTAATACCCTCCCCCACCCCCCTTCATTCCCCCTCCCCCTCCCCCCTCCCCCCTCCCCTCACCCTACACACACTTTCTTGACCGTTTTTACAGAGCAACGAGCAAAAGTATGACCACTTTTAATTCATATTCGCATACTTCTATGCACGGGCTTTCGTAAGTTAAACCCAAACATTTCAATGTGAAGGTGGCTGGTTTTAGCTCAAAAGCTCGTTTGGTAGTCAAAAGCCTTTGCATAGCAGTTTGCTTACGCTGTAATTCTCTTAATTTTTTTTTATTATTTTATTTTATTTTATAAAAAACATTTCGTCACCTTTCTTGCTTTGCAATGTTGCATAAATCAGTACTTCCACAGGGTGTGTCATCAAACAGGTTTTGCGCAGTTGATAATAATCTCGGTAGAAGCTTTGGTGAGTATAATGAAGGCAAGGAGAAATAATCTGGGCTGTATAGTGGCAACGTGGGTGATACCTTTGCATTGACCAAGATAAACTACAAAGAAATTGGAGTATAATTGGAGGATAATTCATGAGGTGGGGGCCATAATGATTTGGAGGAGGTCACCTACTATTAGGGAGGGGTTACATAATTTATGGGGTTGGGGCTATAATGATTTGGAGGGGGTCATCACACTTAGGTAGGGGTTATATATTATGGGGTTGGGGCTATAATGATTTGGAGGGGGCTATAATGATTTGGAGGGGGTCATCACACTTAGGTAGGGGTTATATATTATGGGGTGGGGGCTATAATGATTTGGAGGGGGTCACCACACACTAAGGGGGGGGGGGGGGGGGAGGGTAAATAATTTATGGGGTTGGGGCTATAATGATTTGGCGGGGGTCACCACACTTAGGGAGGGGTTATATAATTTATGGTTTGGGGCTATAATGATTTGGAAGGGGTCACCACACACTAAGAGGGGGGGGGGGGGTAAATAATTTATGGGGTTGGGGCTATAATGATTTGGAGGGGGTCACCACACTTAGGGGGGGTAAATAATTTATGGGGTGGGGGCTATAATGATTTGGAGGGGTTCACTTATTTTTGCAGTCAAAAAGAGGGCCTTAATGGAAGTCATTTCATATCTATAAATATAAATAAATCAATATGAAATAATAAATAAATTGTATTAATATATATAAAATATTAATATTAATATTAATTCTTCTGTAATTCTGAAGGGGGGTAGTAAACTCAACTAGAATATAACATATTACTTCTTAAAGATTTGATACCTGTATAAATATTAGACAACAAAAATATTATTGAAGTGTCTTGTATTTTACGAATTCAAAAGCCTTAGATTTTTCAAAAATATTGTCATAAAATGAAATAGGACAAAATTTGTATTTTTTTACCCACCTTCCCAAGCAAATGTGGGCCCTTAATTGCCACATAATTGAATTAAGGTCTCGGGTCACATTAATTATTGTGCATGTCTGATGGTCTTGAAAAGAGTGAAGTGTGACCATTATTAATTTTGCCCTATTGATAACTTTCACTAATTCCCAATCAGTGGTCAAAGCAGAGAAAAATCCCCTTCTCTTGAGGTCATTGAATTCTAAAATATTGATGTTGATATTTTTCATTGTTTTGACCTTCAGGTAGGAATTAGTGAAAAGAACTTATATTTATTTAGCCTTTTAGAGTTTGAGTAAAAAACTGGGTTGAGTGGTATTGCAGACTGTTGCATTGATTGCTTGGCATTGTGTGAAACCTATTTTCACCCTAAGACAGCCCATGCATTTTTCACCCTAAAACATGCACTGCATTATGCCGACTTAACCCAGTTTTCCATCGAACTCAGAAAAACTAAATAGTGAAAATTGATTTGCTCATAATACCTGTATCACTTCTCTGATTATAACAGTACAGCTGTATTCTGACCATCCTGTTGGACATACCCCATGCCAGGTATGAAAACTATAGTCAATCGCATTAGGTAAGTAGACACACATAGCAACAGTGATTACAGGCAAGGTCTTGTGACAATACCTATGAAACAGTAAAAGAAATTAGTATCTTTGACGTTCATTAGAGAGCTATGAGTTTGTTAGCATTTTTTATATTATTCTCTAATGGTATCATTTATCAAATATGTGAATTGTGTTTCTGCAAGGAATTTTTTAAAAAAAGAATTCTAAACTCCAAAAGTAATTACTTGAAATCATTATCATTACAACAGATGTCATATATGGACTATACGGGGATGATCTGCTGAACAGTGTATGGTTTTTCAAGCTTCTTGCCATAAACAGGGTATGAAATTTCACTCAAGTTCCAACTCCTTCCTGAGTTTCCTGTCATAATCAGGGATTCTACTTTCGTGTTGACCAAAACTGGTTATTATAGTCGTCAAAAAAACAATGTGAGCTGACATGATAATTGAAACAGGAACTCAGTGCAATTAATTATATCTTTTGTCATGAACAGCGTCCACAAATTTGATTTTTTTTGTCATAAACACTGGGTACCCCTTTCAGAATCCCAGCAGAACACCCTACCCAAATTCTGGTGGAGTACCCTCCCCCTCCCCTCCCAGATCAACTTTTAGGGTTAAATTATATTGGCAAATTATGCATCTTTGAGGACGGAGGGAGGGGGCGACCAAAAACGCGGGGGGGGGGGGGGGTACTCCCCTATATTTGCTATACGGGTATGTGCCGCCCTATAGGGTATGGTTTTTCGGCTTTTGGGTCTGGGGTAGGGTATCATTTTTTTGGCATTTTGTCTGGGATAGGGTTACGATTTGGTCGTTTTTGTCTGGCGAATAGACTACACTTTCTGACGGCACAAAAACAATAAAAACGTTAGCAAATATTGATTGCAATCTATTGACTAACCGGGCTTAGTCTGGGATAGGGTGTACAATTCTTAGTTTTAGTCTGGGGTAGGGTACGTAAAATCAAAATTTTAGGTCTGGGATAGGGTCAGGGTTTTGAGGTCCTGGCAGCACACCCCTACCCAAGTTGGGGAGGTAGTACCCCCCCCCCCCCCCCGGACCAAAAAAAATTATAAAATATGTATATCAACTAAGTTCCATGTTTATATTGTTAACTATAAGACTAAATTGTGTAATCAAACTAGCTGGGTTCAAGTCCTACCAGTCAAAAAGATACAGGAAGCTGTCCAGCACTTCAAGAAACACTTTGATTTCACTTCTCTCTAGCTTCTTCATCTTTTTCTCAAATAAAATGTAACACTTTTTCGTGAGCTCCTGAAAAGTTAGTTTAAGTCTATATGATTGTAAAGTGGTGAAGATTCCTTTCAGCCCAGATGTAGTAAACTGCTTTCCATTAAAGAAACCTCCTTTTCTCTCTACAAATTTCAACAGTGTACATTCATGAAAAGAAGATAGCTGTCTTTCATGCAACTTTAGTGATGAAACATACAAAGGCATTGGTTTGATAGCAGTATTTTTTACATCTATCCTTTTCTTTCCACTTGAGTTGGACTCATTTTTTGAGTGTTGACTAGTTAGAATTGTTCTGTTTGATTCTGTAGCTGCCAAGGCTGTTGGTTGAACACCTTGTAATGAAAAGACAGAACTTACAATTGGGAATCCATCAGAGCTACATGGCTGTAATTTGCATTGTGGAGATTCTGGTGTTGGGACAGTTAAAGGTGTTGAAGATAGTGATGAGAGTACAGATGATGCTGATGAGACAGTTAAAGGTGCTGGTGATAGTGATGAGAGTACAGATGATGCTGATGAGACAGTTAAAGGTGCTGGCGATAGTGATGAGAGTGTAGATGATGCTGATGAGACAGTTAAAGGTGCTGGTGATAGTGATGAGAGTACAGATGATGCTGATGAGACAGTTAAAGGTGCTGGCGATAGTGATGAGAGTGTAGATGACGCTGATGAGACAGTTATAGGTGCTGATGATAGTGATGAGAGTACAGATGATGCTGATGAGACAGTTAAAGGTGCTGATGAGAGTGATGAGAGTGTAGATGATGCTGATGAGATGGATGAGAGAGCACTTCTGCAAACTGTGACTGATGACTGCATACTTTCAGATAAGCTTCCCTCTTCTCTGTTTTAGAAATAAGTTGCTCTGGTAATGATGAGGAAAATCTTATAGAATTTATCCTTTCTAATAATGTTTTCTGGAATGTGTTCACTGGTTCCTGGCAATATAGAACACTGGGTTCTTCACTTGCTTGCAATCACTTTTCAATTTGTTACCCCAGTGTTGTTGCTGGACAGGTACAATATATTGATTCCTTTATAACAGAAGTCTCCGAGCCTATCCTAAAAACATAAATTTTATACACAAATTAAAATCCCATCCCATAAAAATCTGTACTGCAAAGGATTAACCCCCTGGAGATCTTGAAGGGTTTATCACGACAAGCTGGTTTTGATTAAAGGGCTGTGTGAGAGCTTGAGAAACCAAAGCCCTCACCCCCAGGGGATAACCTCAAGATTCAATTTTTGAAATATTTCTTTTGACATTTAATATAGCGTATATCATCATTGTTGCTGCTAGTATGTTATTCCTCAGAATTTTAAAGTCTTAACATAAATATTAATAATTAAATCTCCCCAAAAATTTCGAATCTGGTAAGTATCAGAAGCGTTGTATCTGGGCTGGTGTGTTCTTAAATCATAAAATATATCATCTTTGCAGGAAACAACCAAAGAGACAACGACAAAAAGAGTTTAAAAGCTCGGAACATTACATATTTCATGGCATTTCTCCACTCCTACTTGAAAATCTAAAGGAAATTTAGGTCCCCAAGGGAACGAGAATCCCTTATAAAATTAATTCTACCTACAGCTCGAGTCCACGTGAGGCCTTCTATCTATAAAGCCTTCATTTTATACAGTCTAATTAATAGTAAAAGTGCCTTTTTATTTGGCCGACTTACCTTGGATATCGATGGGAACCAAAAGTCCATTCTTATATATAAATTTACAATTGATTTTATAATATTTTCTCCTCTTAGTAATAGCTGACTTCCAGCTTTTTAGAAAATGCATTTTTGGCGGGAAAATTGTGTAGAGGTTCAATCCCTCACGGTCAAAATATTCCAGTTTAAAAGCAAGAAATAAAAGCAAGTGACAAGCAACAAAAATATATGTGACGAAATCTTAATATCGCGCTTCTGAAACTAATAAAACTTTCTAAATAAACGTTTAATTAATAATTTTTTCCACAATTTTTTATTATTTTTCAATAATGTAAGTGTAGCGCTGACAGTCGCCAATACCACAGGAAACCCATAAAAACGGGAAAATGATGGGGAAATGGCTTCTCATTCGGTTAACGTTTAACCGGAAACTTGAAGGAATTGAACCGTAACTGTAAATTACCTCTGAATAAGAAATAGCCGGTCTGCTTCCATAAGTCGGTGTTTTCGCTGTTTTAGTCGATTCAGAATATCGCTCACACACTGCCCTAGTTCAGTTGTGACCACGACCCAACAAAGGAGCGAAAACTACGAATTATGGAATGATCAGCTTTAATATGAAAAATGGATTTGAAGAAGAATAGGTTATTTGCAATAGATTGACAAGCAGATGGCAACAAAATTGGACTTTCGATCCTTTATTTAAAGATTATTTGCTGGAATACCATATGTAAAGTTGTATCCAAAACCTTTTCAAAAATACTTTTTTCCCCTCATAAGATACTTTTGATTTCAAGATACGGAGCAGTTTAAAGTTTGTTTGCCATCCAGTAAAGCCTTCCCCAAGGGGCCTTTAGCTAAAATCGATTCATTATCAAAGTCATATATCAGCACATGACTTTTTGTTGCAAAAGACCTATTCTGGTAGTGAATTGGTGTCATAGCGGCGGGTCCAGAAATTTTATGAGGGGGGAGGGGGTAAGTATTACAAAGGTTTTACTACCAAGAATGCGCGGAAAAGAGTGGGTTGCTTTATAGGGGATAATACTGACAAATTTTCTCTTCTTCATTTCTAGGTTTTCGCTCCGAGTAGGTGTATACTAGACTCGGGGCGTAGCGATGGAGAAACAGCCGACTACCCATCCCCCTCCACCAAAAGTAAAAACTGTGAATTTGCCATTTGTTGCTATTTTGTTGGGCTACCCTGTGGATTAGGCGGGAATTTTGGCGCCAAAACGCGCGTGCTCGCTGGTGAAATTTTCCGTCAAAACAACAAATTCTGGAGGGAAAATGACTATAAATAAATAACCTCTGGGCTCCAGGGTAGGACTTTTAGTTTCAAGTGCCTTATGAAGCAAATTCGAAATATGCACAGTGAACAGTAGTCATGCTTTTCGTTTACCAATAATTTTATTTTACTTGTAACTTCTGAATATATTCAGTAATTATACTCAAAGGTTCATCAGCTCTTCATCAGTTCATTTGCTCGCATGCGTCAGGAGCAACGCCTGGGTCTTTATGCCAGTTCAGTCTTTCAAATTATAGCTGTATATAAATGTAATACAGTTGAGTTTTCAACCTAAATATCATATAAACTTCTACGCTTTAATTGAGATAATAATGATAATAGAATATATTTTGATAAGTATTTAGAGTTTAAGCTAGAATTTTTACCTAGGTTTTTTTACTTCAGTAGAGTACAAACACTAAAAGTGTGCAACACTTTGCACTATTTAGTAGTAAATAGTCTCCTTATAGGAACTCTACCTGCCCGGCAAACCCCCTTTTTCATCTTATTTGTACTAGAATATCTTGTACATTGTACACAAATGTTAATTCCTTACGGTATTATTAATGTATTCACGTTGATGGACTACCTAGAGAAGGATCATGGCTATCCCATAATGCATCGTGAGTAAGATACAACATATTTTCCATCAATCATAATTGAGTAGAGTGTATATCACCACACGCAAATGACTACTTTTATTTGAAAAATTAGCCGAACATGTCTTCATGAAATGCTAAATGAAAACCTTAGTATTCGTAGTAGCAGAAGTATCATTAGAAAAAGATGCACATAAACCGGTTGAAACCAAAGAAAACAATAATAAGCTCGCAAAGACACTTGGGATAGCCCTGCTTCTTCCTCTGGACTATAACTATATCCTATTGCCTAACAGACTTTGTTTGGAAAGGATGCATGCTACTGAACAAGTCATTTCTGACGGCCTGGTCTGATTTTTTCGTTGCATACCTTTCTGACTATAGAGCTTTTAAGCTGTGACGTATTTCCTTGATCAAACTCTCCATAAAACCTCAAAAATAAAGCGGAAAATGTTTTCAACGATTTAATCTCCACCAGGAACAATTAGAGCTTTAATTTTTAAACAAAAAATCTTGTCATAAAGAAAATGTAAGAAAAATCTTTATAGAACCGCTTTTCGTCTACAGTTGAAGTCGTTTTGCCATGCGATTGACGTCACCGCACCGTCACCGCCATGGTTCGCAATAGAAGTTGAAACCAAATTGGTTTTGCGAATCTACCTATTTTGAATGGATCTCAAAAGATTTTCTATAATGATCAAACTTATAAAGAGCATCGAATTTCGATCTCTGAAAACCATGCATGATGTATATAATAAGATATATAATAGATTTTGAATTTGATTCAACTATTTTTTACGTAATAAATAAATTAATTTATAATGTAACCAAGTAATATATATATATATATATAAACATGTATCTATTTAAAAACATTGCAAAGATGCTTGAAATAGTCTTTCTTTAGCTTCAGCCATTCCTTGTCACGTGTATAACACGTCATCACTGCGCCTTTCCCTGATTGGATATCCCCAGTTATCAGGAGTAGTTTGTTTTTTCCTTTTCCCCAAGAACACCCAGATGGCAGCCTGACGAGGCCTCTGCTGTACTTTTGTTCTTTGGAAGATTCGGAGAAGATGTGATGTTTTTGCTGAATGAGGTCTTGAGCAATAAAATCGGCTTGGATGAAGTGTGTGTTGGGAATTACAAATGATGAGTTGACGTAGCCGCGAATCGCTGAAATAGAATCAGTTTTTCAATAAATTATAAATTAACTAGCAATAATTATAAACGCTTGTTTATCAGTGACGTACAAGCCTCAGGGGGGGGGGGGAATAGCGGCTAGCTGCCGCATGTTTTGGAAAAAAAAATTCAAGTTTCCTCTTGCTTGCTAAAATGAAATATTATCATAAACCCAATCTCTATTCAATAATTATGAGATTCTGGTACAAGTAGTATTTGCTATGCTAAAGTATAACAATCAGATCAAGTAAAGTAATAAATATTTTCGACTCCCAACACCTGAGAATGTGGGAGCCTTCGTTTTTTTGGTCAGCTGTTGACATCGCGTTTCCAATTCATCCTCCCTGCCCCATTAAGTTTGGTGCATGAAAAAATCCGCATTAGAATGGACTCTTACTATAAAGATTCACTTACCAAAGTCACTCTTGCAAATCAACTTGATAAGTTTATCATATCGACAGGGTCTGCACGCTAAAAGTGATGTAATCATAGATGATTAATCATAGATAAATAATAACTTTAAATTTACAATTTCACCGTTTTCTTCTGTAAAGAAAGTTACGAGAATACTTAAAAGAGCCAAAATATAACGCGCGCTCTGATTGGTTAATTAGCGCACGCAAGCGGGAACCAAAAACTCGATGGAAGAACGCTAATGAGTGGCCAATCCTGCAATCAATTTTTACGCTGGTATTATAGATTGCAGTGCAAAATCTTCGTCTCGACAAAGTAAGTTTGGTTGTTGATGAATGTCAAATCATAAAAGTGTTTCCGAGGCACTGTCGGGAAACAGACAGCAATCGCTTGTCTGTCTTTCTATTGTCATGGAAACCATAACATCATAAAATTAAAAAGAAGAACCTTTTGACTTGTGATGGTGTTTTTTCTTTAAAGGAAGTACGGAAAAATCCATGTTCATCATGGGTTCATCTTTCTCCGATGCTTCGATGTACAAAACCATGTCCTTTTTGGAAGAAGATACGCAGATGTTTTTCTGAGTTTTTGGACCCTTGCTTCCCTTTAATAGTGTCAAATCCTTTAAACCCTCTTGGAATACGCTTATTCCTGAATCTTGAGATGTGAACGTGAAGCATAGCTTGAATGGTCCTTTGACTTGTGCTGGATGGAAAGACATGCGCAGACCACCGTAAGGATAGTGCCAAATGATTTTCCCTTTGGAGCATTCTGTGCGTGCATTCAATACAGAGGGTGGTTTGTCTCCACGAAAACTCCTGTTGAAAGATGAAACATCGTCATAAACTATTAGCACTCAAAAGCCAACATTAGAGACCTTTAGCAAGACGTTCTTGCTAGCCTTGCAAACCTCAAATTATAGTTTGACGTCAGGCGTTTTCCTTCAAATTTTAGACATTTATCAAGGCGTCATAACGAGGTTGTCGTTGGAAGAGTGGCCATATTAAATTTCATTGATGCCGGGTGTTTCTCCGTGTTTCGAGCGTTTTTCGGGGCCTGATTCCTAGCGGTTAGCGGTAAACACGATGCTAAAGGTCTCTATTAATCAAGAACTGTCTCTACCTATTAGCCATTCCGAGGATGAAGAAAAACTGGGTCGAGTTGGAATTGTAGTGCATTGTGGGACTGTTTTCGGGGACGAAGTAGACACACTCGACCCATTTTTCCCCCTTAACCTCGGAATAGCTAATGGCGACAATGGGTAGCGGAAGTGGCTTACTTCCTGGATGAGGCCAGAGTTAAATTTGTCACGTGATATTTGGCACGAGTCATAAAAGTTGAGCTCCTCTCCATGTATCGAAAGTTCCACAACCATTTCTTCAATTACACATAAACGCGTTAACCAACTGATATAGTTTTAGCACAGTGAAATAGTCCAAATTTGTTGAATATTAGTTAAAAACGATTTCTGTGACGTCAACCAATGGGCGTTGTTTTCACACGTCCTTGTTAACCAAAAACATGTTTTGAACAAATGAAACGCAAAATGAAATTTATTTGGCAAATATCAGTTCAGAATATATATTAGTCTGGAGCATACTTGTCACTGACGTGCACAAGTTAACTTGCATGGCTTACTGCGGTTTTCCTTATAATTGTGAAATTGTCGTTTTTTTACTGCCGCCAGTCAAGAACCTAACTGATCGTTTTTGATTGACACCAGCGAAATCAAATTTCAGGGTGCAGCTCACAGCTATCGAGTTTGTAGACTATGGAAAACTGCAGTAAAATGGCTGTACATAAATTGAGCTATCAGCTTCGGTAGTTACTTTTCATATTTTTTGGGTCAAATTTTTTCTCTTGTCAGCAGTAACGAATGAAATCAAACGTTAATAATTAATTTAAAAAGTAGCGGTTTACGCAAAGTGTATTCGGGTTTTGAGATTTTGTGGGAGGAAAACTGGCTAAGCCATTGACCGAAAGTGATGGGTTAATTAGATGCAAAGCATGTGAAAATTTTGACTTATAAACCACGTGCAACAACATGTGGTATTATTATAAGAAAAAACTGAATATGAACTTGGGATTAGAAAGGTGTGCACTAAGGTCATATGAGGATGATCAAAAACCTTGATTTGGCAGTACAATCAGTGTTTTAATGGACAGACATTACAAATAAGATGATAGCAAGATGTGCGTGCAATGGAATTGAATACGTGTATCCTTTACCATGTGGTAACGGAAAACTATGCACAAATGGTCCAAAGTTTGAAAGCCTAGCCTTCGAACCAATTTTTATCCCACTTGAATAATCCTTTATTCTAAGAGGAGAAAAATTATTTTTCTGTATTCATTTATTATGAGATCACCATGAAAAAGTGGGGCCGGCGAAATCGAGAAGGGCGGGAAAGATTGGGACGACTTTTTTTTTCAACGATCATTCTTTTCCTGTGTACAGAAAGGATTGCTTAACGAATTTATCATCTTAAATGTAACGATAAAAACTTTTTTAAAAGTGGCTGGTTACTTTTAACAAAAAAGGGAAACGGTTCTCAAGTGTATTAATTCAATTTTTGCACTTGAATCTTTTAAATGGACAAGGGACAAGGAAAATTGTGAAAGTGTGATACGGCACACACCATTCATAACGTTGTTTTAGGATATTAATTTAATGTATGTGTCATCGACGTAGGTAGTTTCGTCTTTTCAAAATACACATGACCCGAAGTTGTTTGCGATTTTTGAAAATAAACACTTGTTTGATCTGGTCGTGATATTTGCCAAGTCGTGATAACTGCCAAGCAACAAAACCTTTCAAATTAAACAAACCGTTTCTATTTATCTGGATGAAAATTCCGCAGTGAAGCGAAAACACATCAATCATAAATGAGTTAATGAGTAAAAATTTGCATCTTATTGCTCCAAATACTTGAAATTTATAATAACACAGACTTTTATTTTGTAATTTTTTAACGAAGTATTTCATTATTTTTTCAACTTAAATAATAAGCAAATGTAAAAGATGTGCTAGGTTTCAAGCTTAGATAATGTTTTATTTCACAGATATATTCTCTTAAGAAGATATAAGGCTTTGTGAATACAGAAGCAATAACGTTTTATCTGTTGAGAAATCTACTAAGTACTTTTCCATTATGATATGAAAAATTTCAATTAAATACTAAAGTCATCAAGCACTTAAATCCGAAAAGTTTTACCTCTGTTCAAAATCACCGTTCTCTCAATCATTTGATATCAAAGACAACTTTACTTCTTGCTATCTCAAGCCACAGAAAACCATTAGTCGTTGTCTGTCGAACGATAAGGTTAACTAAGGTCTCTGCTGTTCCATTTTATTGTAAATTAAAACGCACTTGCAAAAGCAAACCTTCATTCAATTCAAAATTCAGTGCGTATTACTATATTATTTGTATTTAACGTCTTATAAGATTTACTAAGTAAAGCGTTTTATATTTTTTTAAGAGCTGCTTAATGAATTGGTACTAAGTGATTTTCCTGTTCGTGTAGCCGTGGAATCGTTCTCGTTTAACTCTGAAAGAGAAGGGAACCCCGTGGACTAACTGCATTAAATTATCGTGATTTTCTGGTGTTTGCAATCAGTTAATAAAGCATTTCTTTACAGTCTGAATAGATTGCCTCATTTCTTGCATGATCGGCCACCAGAATAGTCTACTATGGACGTCAAAATTAGAACCAACGACAATCCAGTCACTGCAATTCGGCAACAGTGCTATAGTGCAAAAGTCAGTATGGCGTCCATTTACGAACGTGGTGTTTTTAAGCTCGAACACGTTGCACACTTGAAAAAGCATTTCAATATATGGTTTTGTTTAGTTATTGTGGTAAATGAAAACAATGAATTCGCCTTGGACAAAGACCTGCACACGTGCCCTAGTAAAAAACGATACAGCACATAGATGGACCGTAAAGATTTACAACACGTGTGCTGCCGGTCGGTTGGCGGTTATTTCAGGTGCACGGATTTAAAAAGATTGATACGAAGCAATTTTTCTAAGACCAAATTTTTAAAATCTAATTGTAGTTAGCATCGATGCTGATGGAACGGACTTGTAAGAGGTCAGCGCTATTAAAATTAGGACCTAAAGATTTGAAAGATAAGGTGGCTAACAAACTAAGTGAAATCGTAACAGATGTTAATAGATATTCGAAATGTTATGAATGTGAAGATTTAGAAATGAAAAAAATTTCTCTCCTTGTTTTTTTTTAAATGAGATTCTTCACTTTGCTGAAAAGGAGCTGAAGTGCGTATTGCTTTTTGTACAATGAACATAGTAGAGTCAGGGCAAGAAAAGTTGAAAACACAGATCCAATCTCAGCACGGATTTAGCGAATAATATTTCTGTTGCATTGATTTAGTTTCAAAATCCTTTCGTGACTTTTGCTACTCCGATGTTTTAAGGATTGAAGAGATTTTAAAATCAACTGAGAGGTTTATTATTTATTTCGACGCAATGTTTACTGCGTTAAGTCCGGTTCTAGCGAAATTCTGTACTCACCTGTCTTCCCAAATACACTCATCGTCGATGTCACTGTCATCGTTTCCGCTGAAAACTCCACTCAGAACAAACCCTAACACAAACGTTATCCGTAAGTGTGAATCCTTGAAGAGAAACCACATTACGATGTCGTTCTTTCTTCAGCCAGACTTGAACCTCACATTACAGACTCAAAACGAAACTGCGTTGATTTACCTGGCACGAGGCAATAAACCCCTTAAGTTCCCTTGACCAATCAAAACCCTATATCAGGTCCCCTTGGGAGTGGAACCTGATTTGACATTTGTTTAAACAACACAAAAGTTTACGCTATGAAAGCCTCATAGCCATTGCCTATTTAGCATACGAATGACTTCTCGCAGACTATTTGCAAAACAATGGCCATATACTACATACACCACACGTTATATTGAATCCGTTGTTCGGGTCGAGATGCAACGTATGTTTCATGCATGACTAGCTCGCGTGCCGAAGTTTTTCTACGTGTATGTCATTCATTTTACGACATTAAATCCAATTTTCGTTCAAGGTTTTCAAATAAATCCCGAGAAATGAGAAACAACAGCGACAGATTGTAAATATTATGACTGCAAGCTTTATCACTTTATTCCTACTATTATGCTAATTTAGAATTTGACCTGCCTTACTAAAGGTTTTGGAAAATAAGCAAAACAACAAAGGAATAAAAGCGTAGGTGCACACACTGACTACGAAAAAAAGTAGGAGACTCTACTGAAAAAAGACTATCAAACTGCTGATATCAGTAGTTAAGTTTTGAATTCAATCATGTTCAAGATTTCAAAGATTTTGTTTATCATTTCATCTCGACTAGACGTTAGCCATAAAAGATTTAGCTAACATTTTGAAAGTGGATGTTTTCAACAGCTGCTATTAATGATTTATTCATGGACATCTACGCATTTCTAGTAAACACTTTACTGGTGTCTTATTCACGTTTCTATTTCTATTGAAGGCAAATGAAAATGGTTGCTGGGCAAAACCGAAGTTCTCTTAGAAAAAGATGTTTGATTTACACGACTACTTCTAAACATATTCCAATTATAGGGGATAATATTAACCTAAGTCAAATTAAATTAGAAACACGGAGTGCAAATCAGAACTAGCTAGAATCCATATGTCGTCTTGTTTTCAACCCAAAACCAATAATTATTAATATCATTACCCGGAAAACAAAGCTGAAGTTAATTAACTTTGGTGCTAAGAACTCAGATTCAAGTGAAAGTTGGGTAAATAATTCAATGGTTATCTTTGTAGTTAAAAGTAAACCAACTTATTTTTGTAAAATAATATCATTTAGTAGTTAAAGATTGATAATTCAACAGAAGAAAAAAAGAAAAATAAAAACTCGATCATTGGAAACTATCGGCTCTATATTATTTTTACTAGTGATATTTTCCCGCTTATCACAAATTTCTCACATCTTGAAGAGAACGAATTCGAAGCAAAACAAAAAGACTCCAGTTCAGCTTTCTTACATCTTGGCAATGATTAATAGACAAACATTGTGTATGTTTTACATAAATAATTTAAACGCATGAAAACCGTAAAGTCTCTGTTTTATCATGTTGTAATATGCTCTGGATTTGGTACAAACATCTTTTGTTCATTTTGCCTGTCGTAAATCATATATGGCATGTCCTGGGTACCAAATGTAACCGAAAGGTACGCTCCTTTTGCTCCGATGTCCAAGGAGCGGCTCGACATATGAACAAATGAAACATATGAAAACTGAGTAAAGAATAAACAAAAGCTCTTACGAAGAACACAACTATGGGCAGGACATGAAAAGTTTTACCCCACCCCTTCTTTTTAGTATTAAATCCGAGGTTGAGAAAAAAAATTGAGTCAATCTGGCTTTGCAGTGCATTGTGGGGCTGTTTTAGTTACTAAATAGACGGCATCTTGGAATCATGTCTCATAAAAATAGCCCATAATGCACTGTAATACAAACTCGCCCCATCTTTCCATCACTATTTAAATTTAAAGTGTTCAACATGACTTGGTAGCTTGGTCTTTTCTACGTTTTCAAAACTACCGCTCAAACTTTGTCCCACAGGCTTACCACCCTAAGTATTTGTGGTTTGTGGGTTTTGGGGTTTGCCGCTTGGGGTCGCTCTGGCACAGAAGAACCGTTAATTGCTTTTATAGTTTCTTGGGTTTGGGATCCCTGCGGCACATTTATTAGCTGTTGATCAATATAGTTTAAATTATGCTCCCGAAATATGTCCTTTGTAGTACATCTCCATAACAAAATCTTTTTATTCCCAACATGAAAATGAATAAATCATTACCTATTTTCAAGCTTTTTTTTATTTGAAGAAATAGTGTATTTGTTCCAGCACCATCTCAGCTATAATTTAGCTAACGCAATCCTAGCACAATCCTGATTTAAGTGTTTGTACAAAACTACAGTCCAATGTGTTATTGGAACAGGGACCGCGGAGCCGGGTTGGGGTGAAGGGGGGGGGGGGGGGGGGGGGGGCGAATATAAATATACGAATATAAATAAAAAACGTTTTCCTCCCCGAAATTTGTTTGAGAATTATTTTAAATTTTCAAATGCTAGCCCCCCTACTCGTCAATATGATCGGCGGTCCCTGTGGAATGTCGCATCTTTTCAAAAACTAAAAGAAAATTACATCAAAAGCTAAGAGAAAGTATGAGAGCAATTTAAAGACAATTACAACGACAAAAAACTCACCCCGTTGCAAATCAACGTGGGAATTTTGACTTTTACAAATGCTGTGGATTACTTCTCTTCGAATAAAATTTAATTTTGTTCCTTCGTGTCGAAAATTATCATATCTAACTATAAAAAGTGTTTGATGATTTGAAGCAACGTTTCAATTTATTTCACACGACAGGGCCGTAGCCACCAACTTTTGATTGGTTCGGTTTTCAAGGGAGGGGGAGGGGTAGCGGGGTAGGTGGAGAGGAACAAGGAAAAGCATAGGGAAAACCTCCTACACTTAATATCTTTTCAAACCCATCCTAAAGTACTCAAATTTTGAATGTTGCGAAAGTACTTTTTCTTGACTCGTTCTTTAGGATGCATTCATTTGAATTTTGTGAAAGTACTTTTTCTTGACTCGTTTTTTAGGATGTATTCATTTGCAACAGATTTTAAATCAGGCTTATCTGTGACATCCTGGTACGTGGTAATGTAGTATCATTAAGCACTGGCGGCTTGAACTTTCCAAAGGGCCTTTTTGGGAAAACAAAACTACTTCTAGGATGGATAGGAATCTCTGGATTCTCTTGTAGACTTGGTTGGCATTGGTTGGTTGAAGTATAAGCGAGTTGCAGATACACGAATTAAGTTAGCTGGTTTAAGACGAACTGATACAAATACCGGCTCACACACACATATTGCGGATTTCCCGCCAAATTAATGACATCGATATCACGTGAGAAGTGTTTATTCATTTTTCTTCTAATCATTTTTAAAAATCTTTTTTTCGATGATTTTTCTCATTTTTATTTTTATTTTTTATTATTTTATTTTTCATTTTCCCCCCGAAAGTTGGTTCGTTTGAAACCGGACCAACCGTACCGGTGGCTACGGCCCTGCAGGATGAGCCACAGAAAAACGCCCGGATTTTTCTAAGAAAATGTCAATATTACTCATTGATTAACTCGAAAATAAAGACCCCTTTTTACATTTCTAATTACAATGTGATCGAGAAGATTGACAGAAAATTACATCTAATTCATTACATGACATTACATCTAGCAAACAAAAAACAAAAAAAAAAAAAAAAAACAAAAAAAAAAACAACATTTGAATTATAAGCTTCTGATATGATGTTCTTATGTTATTTATTAATGAATCACTTTTCAAATGTAATTGAAAACAACCAGCAAAGAATTTTTGAAACATAAAGACCCCATAGCCCCCCCCCTCCCCCCACTAAATAAATTATGAGCGCTCTCTATTAGACATTTTCTCGATCTCGTCTTTGTATTTTATCTAGCCCTACTCGAAAAAACATCCACCCGTATTGAATCCTGAAATATCTTATAAAATCTATTTATATTAAGGAAGTTATAACATCTATTTATATCAAGGAAGCCCATACACAGGCAGACAGCACCGCAGTAATAATAACCACATTGGTGAATTTTTAGCGAGGTTTTTGACCTTTTAGTGATTTTTTTTAAAAGATCCGCTCTACCCCATATAAGACTGCTTTCATAATGTATGGTAGAGGGTTGGGGGGGGGGGGGGGGGGGAGGGAAGAGGGTAGGTGAAATTTAAGGGGGATCGGAAAAAATTTCACCAGTAAAATGGTGGGGGGGGGGGGGGGGGGGGGTTGAAATTTTTTTTCAGAGAATTGGGGGGGATGCAAAATTTTTAGAAGAAGGTACGAGAGATTGCCCGGAGCTATTTTTTGGAGGACTTCAAGAGGCCTTAAGATTTTTTTTGTCATTTAAAGATTTCACCTAACCCCCCTCTGCCATACATTATGAACGCAGCCTTTTGATTTTTCGATTTTGGGCTGCCTGTGGATAATGAGATATCCTGTTTCAGTATCACGTGATTCATCATCCATGTGCAGCGTTTGCTGGAGACCGAAGAAGGACGAGAGTCTTTCTAGAGGTAAGTTGGTTTTTCTTTTATTTAGTTTCTCTAAATAGACAAAATTAACACGAAAGGAAAGTTCTATAGCTGTTTCATCGTCTGTAGTTGTTAAAAAATGATTATTTGATGTCCATTTATACGGAGGACTTTCTGCACTAAAAACAGCTGTGTGGAGCAGTGAGCGCTTGTTGTAGCTCTTTGAATGTTATCTTTGGTTTAAGATACTTGAAGTAGTGTTTAGTCTTCAATGAAAATACTATATTTTTTTGCTTTATGGTAATACCTGAAAATTATTTTGAGGCATTTATTGTAAATGAGAAGATGCGAGTCCAAAACAGCTGAAAATCATCCATTCAAGCCCATAGAGCTTGTGAGTTGAGTTTGTTTGATGTATTGTGGTTTACTCCCTGAAATATGTGAATTGTAGAATTTTTTTCGTAAATATTGAATGTAATGGTACTCTGTAGGGAGAAAACCCCGAAGTGAAAGGGTTTTTTACAAAGAATAATAGTTTGTTTACACTTGCTTTTTATGTACGTTTACCGATCGATCTTTGGCACCTTTTTGGTAGTACCGGATCTTCAAAATTCTTCTATGAATTTTTTTTTTAAATTCTGTCATCTGAAGTTCATTGTTAGGTTATTCAAATAATGAAAAAAGAGAAGGGGGTCACCGTATTTGTTATCGAGATATAAGGCTTCAAAACGGAGGGATTTTTCAGTTTTCCGCGCGTTTTTGCCGAAAATCTGCCTCTAATAAATTCGAGTTACTCGAATCGATTTAACAAAGAAAAACAGAAAACTGTTTTAAACTATAGGTGTTGAGTCTAGAAAACATTATCTAGATAAAAAATACATCCAATCTTTTGCAAGTAGTGTGAAAAGTTAATTCTAGAAGCGAAATTGCTTGTAATTCGGCGCAGTTATATGCGTGTGTAGTTGTAAAAATGTTGAAAATTCATGACAATTTTAACTATGAATTTTTTTCTTTCCGCACTAAATCCAAAGGACATGATATCCAGCTCCGAATGAAAAGAAAAAAAATGGGGGTCATCGTACTAATAGACGAGCTATGAGCGACTAAATACAAGTTTTTGTTTAAAAAACACAAATCCTGTCCGCGCGGGACTGGGTTCTAGTACATTAACCTCCGTCTGAAACGTCAAATCGTCTTTGTAATCGGCACAGAATCTAAGACGTATTTCGAATTGATTTTGAGGATAACATGTCAAAGTCATTTTTTGTTACTTCATTTTTATAAAGTTATGAATTTGCTGTTTTGAATCAAAATAGTGATCAAGTCAGGCAATGAAAGTCTAAGCATGTTTTGAAAACATTTCATTTTTGCCTCAAAAGTTCCATGAATTATCGAAATACTTTGATAAGTTATAGAAAAGGATTCAACTTCTGACATTATTTAAATCAATTTTTAAAACAGCGCAAATAAAGGGTAAAAAACAAGATGCGCTAAATGGATGCGCAGTAGCAAGGGTCCGGAACTACCTTAACATGAAATTGAGCAACTTATGGGACTCCTATACAGAGTACATTTCACTGTTTATTTGTACTCCTTTTGTCCAATACTACTTTTTTCCAAGTAATTTTGTTGACTTGAGTGTCTTATAGTGACCCAAAACAAGATTCACAACATTTTAAAATTAAACAATTTCATTCTTTAGAATATATTTTGCTAGAGTCTAAGCTCCTGTATCGGATCTTCTGTGCCAATAAAGACACGCTGACTCATGTAGCTTTTAATTTCTGCACTTTTTTATTAAGTCAAACTAAAAAATGAAAATAAATATAAGTTATTATCTTGGTATTTCTGATTCCTGTTCTAATGAATATTTAAATGAAAACGTACTTACAATTCTGTTTCTGCTATTACTATTTCAAAATTAATCTGGTTCTTGATGTTCTCAGTTCAGTCTTTTGAAGTTAACTGCTTGACTTACTACTATGTTAATTTTTTTATTTGCTTAAATATTTGTTTTGTATATTCTCTTGAGTATATTGAAAACTAGATTATTACCACAAAAGGAGAAATTACACTTAAACGATTAAACAAAGGAAGTGTCTCACGTGTCTCTCTTTTATCTTACTTATGCTAATGACTTATTGCTCCCTTCATCTTATCTAGCAATTTTCCGCTTTCTTTTAAATGAAAGTGCTTTAAGTGGGATTCAATTTGTTTTTTGGTCACATCCTTTATAAATTGAAGTGTTATGCTACTACCATCACAAGTTTGGCCACGTTAGCAGGAACTTATTCCTTGTCCAATGACTTTTGTTTTTCCTGTAAAATAACATGGGATTTTTTTATTGGAGAGTACATTGACATTTACATTTCTGGTATAAGGAAACTACATAAATGTGAAAAAAATTTTTGTTAGCATATTCTTTATGATTCGGTATTTCAGTACTTGATTTGGATGCAAATTTGACATCTTAATTCCAACCAACTATTCACCAAATGTCTTTACAATAATTTTCAATTTTGATGTTAAGCTTTCTCGTCAAGGTTTTTTGGAGTTAAAAGTTATGCTAAGGAGCAATGACATTTATTGTACCTTGTACACTGTCCTTGCAACTTCTAAGAGGCTGCTATCTA
Source organism: Actinia tenebrosa (assembly GCF_029948245.1). Classification (NCBI taxonomy): domain Eukaryota; kingdom Metazoa; phylum Cnidaria; class Anthozoa; order Actiniaria; family Actiniidae; genus Actinia; species Actinia tenebrosa. The sequence continues at coordinate 4,030,705 of NW_028292577.1, read as the reverse complement.
TAACACTGTCAGTACTTGGAGAGGTATGGTCATCAGAATATAAAATCTTTGTTCACTACTGGGAGGTTAGACTGTGAGGAGTCCCTCAATTTACCTTGGTCACTGTCCATCTGTGTGTAAGTGTCGGGCCAAGGAAGATTGGTTACAAGTCAAAAGTCCCTGGGGGAGGGGGCTTGGGAAGGAAGGACAAAAGGAAAATAAAGGGACTGCTGCCTTAACACTTCAAGGTGCATATTGTTGACTCTGTCTACTTTTTAAGATTCATCTCGTTTCAAAAGACACATTCCGTCTGAATATGTCAAAATAGGTGAGGAGAAACCTGTCTATCAAAACACTGCTAGGTGAGATTTTGTTAACTGAGAGTAGTCGAATATTATTGTTGAAAATGTTGGTTTCAAACTGTGCCGATGAACTCAGAAAAATATGAAATCATGCCAGTAAAAGCAGTGAAACGCTGTTTCAATAGAAAACGCTGTTTCTGATTTTTTTAGCATATGCAAGACAAATTTTAAGATCAGTTTCATAATATTTCGAAGAAGACCAAAGCTGAAGGTATTTCTCTCAGCGATGTAATCATTAAAATTTTATAAATTGATTTGGAGAACAGTATCCCAAGTGGGCACCAAAGATAACAAATGCTGGAAAACTTTACAGCTTAGTAAATGTGAATGTCAACATTCCTCATGCGGGAGCAACAGCCGACCAGCCAAAGTTGACTCTAATAAATTATTTGAAACTTGTTCTCGCTGATATTAGTAAAGCTGCTATCGTCCAAAATCGTTCAAATTGAAAATAAAAGCATGAAATTTTACATTATGACTTCTTTCCTCATGACTAAAAATTTAGAGTATGAAACCAGCCCCAACTAACAACTGGAGTAGAATTTCCATGCATGCCCCAAAACTCCCAACATGGAAATGAGGCTCTAAATAAAAATCATCGAAAACAGTCCTTGTATGGTAGAAGTTCAAAAACACACTACTTAGCATTGATATACTATGCTATTGCAATCATATAAATCTAATTCTATTGTCACGTGACTTCATTAAAGTCGATTTTGAAAAATTCCTTTGGGATCCCTGTGGTGGCGGTGGGATACCTGTGATGCGATTTTTTAAGTCTTAAAAAATATATATTTCACTAATTGTGAGTTCCTAGAACTTATGAACCTCTTATGTCTCTGCTAATTACGCTTGAAATTAGTGGTTTAAATGATTATATGATCCTAATAAGTCACTCAGAGGGCTCCAAGTAGTTTAAACTTTGTATCATGTCACACGTCTTCACCTCCAACACTTAGAACTAAGTTCTTTGAGCATTGCTGAATGGTTGATGTCGGGTACAGCACTGGGATAGCTCAGTATATATCTTCGCCTAAATATTCACACGACCAAGTCCTCACAGCTGCCACCACAGTTGCATACAGTAAGCCTGTGCAAGCAAGATTGGCTTTCATGCATCTGCAGCGCCCCTTGCATGCACTTCTGCACCCACATTTTATCAGCTCATAGCAGTCTTTGGCTTGTGGGAGCATCGTCCAAATTGGAACCCATACATTGCCATCACACTTCCATCCCCACAAAGCAGGACTTGGCAGAACTGGCTGCTTCAACAGCGTCTGGCCCCACACATAGCCACCTTGAAAAACAGCGATCTTGTACATGTTGTAAAAGGGAATCCTGTGTTGGAGGAATGTTATCTAATGGTATACATTTCTTTGAGAATAGTTCCTGCCTCACCTTGTTCACCTCTTTCTGGTTGCTGGTACGGTCATAAAGAAGAACCACATACTGCTCGATTACACCCATACTTTCATCACTGACATTTTCTGGGCTAGCCTTCAGAGCTTTCAATACCGGCGTCAGATCAGAAAAAACCTTCCATACATCACATGCGGTTTTCTTTCCTCGTCGCCCAAAAAACGATACCATGTCACAACCCGTCAGTGCATGAAACATTGATAAAACCGATGCTTTTTCTTGACCAAGTTCTGCTGCTATCTGGTGAGCGGGAAGATGGGATATCTGTTTTGCAGGACCGTAGGTTATCCACAGTTCTGTTTCTGCCGGTAAGGTTTGATCAATCGATATGGCAACCATCACAACATCACTGTCGTTACTTCTAATTTGAATCCTTCGAAGACCATAAAGACTCGCATCAAGTACATGGAGCATTAACCTTGTATCTGCTTCTTCATGACTGCATGGTTGCAAGACATCCATCTCTCTATGGTTGGTTGAACTCAGAACCTCACTAGCATCTGTGCTGTAAACTTCTTTTCCATGAGGAAGTTGCAGGGACACCACCTAAAAGCATCAATGTGACATCAATGTTACTATCTTTAAAATCCTTCACGATAAATATCGTAAATTGCAGCAAAACAAAATAAAGTCCAATGTCCACTCCTTGCTGAAAGCACTCGCAGCGAATAGTATATAGCAAGTACTCGGTGGTCGAATTCAAAATTTCTAGTTATTTTTTGCTTGCTATGCTATCGTGAGAAGTGGAGCCAGGAATATGTTGCCATTGTCCTGGGTCACAGTTGCTTTGTATTTCGCCAATACGCGCAGATACAAATGGTTTGAAGTTGCGAGAGGGACCTTGGATCCATGCTAAAACTATGGCGCTGTCTGTAAGGAACTTGACATCTCTGAACCTTATTCGAGACTCTTGTTGAATAGTTTTAGCTGCCAAGACTGCTGCTTGTAACTCTAGTCGTGGAATCGTAAGGAGCTTGAGGGGTGCTACTCTTTACTTTGCTGCTATAAATGCAACCTTAAACGTACCATCTGGTCTTCTCTGTCTTACATATGCGCATGTCCCAAATGCATCTTGTGATGCATCTGAAAATATGCACAGCATCGTAGTCTCGTACAAAGCATCCACTGCAAGCAAACTCCTGGGAATGTTAAATTGGTTCAGCTCATTCATCTCTCTGAATAGTTGGCTCCACTTTTCTTTTACTGTAAGTGGAAGATCCTCGTCCTAGCTGACTCCCAATTGCCAGAGTTCTTGCATTGCAATTTTAGCTTTGATCGTAAACGCTGCTGCAAAACCGATTGGATCATAAATGCATGCGACTTTGCTTAAGAGCATTCTCTTGGTTACTTCTCTTGATGCGTTAGCGGTGGTGAGCTTTGAGAGATCAAAGTTCACTTTGAAAGACAGTTTGTCTGTTGTACTGTTCCATGTTATTCCAAGATTGTCATCGAGGCTGTCTTCAGCCATAAACTCTTCGGCTTCGTTGATAAGTTTCGTTACACACTTATCACATTTAGATATTACCATCTCGAGGCTTATCTGCTCGTGAACTAGCAACGAGTACTGTTTGGTGGAATGGACCTAAGTTCCTGTACCTCCCCAAGTCTGAATGACCAAAGAATCCAGTAGTCATCGACAGTAAAACAGCAAGGGAGGAAATCGTGAAGAAACCAACGAAAGTCACACATTCGAAATCGAAACCATTGAAAAGGAAATCGAGGAATCAGAAATGTACAACAGGATTGAAGATGACAACGAGAAGACATCCCGCCACAAGTGTTGGTTGTACAATAACTCCTCCTTAAGTGAAATGTTAATATAGCATCTTTGTTAACCAAAAGAGGTAGGACAAAGGGGGAAGCCGGCAAAATACGAATTTTACATAAGAAACACTAAAAACAAAATAATAAAAACCTTAAAAAATCGTACCACAGGTATCCCACCGAAACCACAGGGATCCCAAAGGAATTTTTCAAAATCGACTTTAATGAAGTCACGTGACAATAGAATTAGATTTATATGATTGCCATAGCATAGTATATCAATGCTAAGTAGTGTGTTGAACTTCTACCATACAAGGACTTGTTTTCGATGACTTTTATTTAGAGCCTCATTTCCATGTTGAGAGTTTTGGGGAATGCACGGAAATTCTATTCCGGTTGTTAATTGGGGCTGGTTCCTGAATTGTTAGTCACAAGGAAAGAAGTCATAATGTAAAATTTCATGCTTTTATCATCAATTTGAACGATTTAGCATTTTTTTGGACGATAGCAGCTTAACTATATTTTTTGATAACTTTTTCTTTCATACACATCATAAAAAAGGATGTCATAATGTGCAAAAAATGAAAAATACAAATAGAAAAGCGACACAGATAAGCAAAAATATGATGACAGCATGGAAATCAGTTCAGCCAATAGCATTTATTTTAGAGCATAATTTTGACCAGTATGGGCCTTCATAGAACTTTGTTATTCTTTGGGTATTTCTTTGGGCACTTTAGGACCTCGACATCTGGATAGACAGCACGGTGTAGTTGGAATAAGATGAAGGTATTTGCAATAGCCATATCAATCACATGAAAGAACAGTGTCTTCCACCATCTCTTGCATTTTCTTATAACTGTGCTCTGTCCAATTATCTGGTCAGACCAATCTACCCATTCATTAAGTTATTGTATTCATCTATAGACTCGGGCTGCCTAATGCAATGGCTTTCTGGTGGTTGACAGTTACTTCATTACAGTGCTCCTATTTCTCTGGAGGCTGCATACCTGGGGAGACGGTCTGTCTCTTCCATGGTACGCCGAGCTTCCTCTCTGACTGCCTGGAAGGTCTTGTCTGGGTGTTCACGGATAAGTCTCCTTAGATCCCTGTGCAGCATCCCATCTCGTAGGTTTTCCACAAAGGTATCCCGCAGGCTCCTGTCCTTGTGGTCAATTGCTTCAGGGTTGGTCCTGTTGATGTGATCAACCAAGGCCATGAGAGCGTGGGAATAGTCTTGGATGGATTCCCTCTCCCTCTGTTTCCTACTGAAGAATTTCTGAAGCAGCTGTGTCTGGGACAGCTTCTCACTGAAGACATCTTGCAGCAACTGGTAAAACTTCCCGGGCTGGTCCCATTCGTCCACTGATCGTAGGCGCACCTCGTCCTTGGCTGCTCCCTCAAGGCTGCTGTACAGGAAATCCACTGTCTCCTTGTCGGTAATGGTCTGGGTGGTGATGACTCTCTCAGCATCTGCAATCCAGTCCTCAAGGATTCTGTCATCTCTCCCACCGGCATACTTCCGCAGCTTCTTCTCCCTTGGCAGCGTCACTTTCACAACAGGTGCAACTCCTCTGGCGGCCTCCATCTCGGCCAGCTTCTCTTGCAGCTCAGCCAGCTGTGCTTCCAATTCTTCCATCTTGCTGGTCTCGTTCTCATTGCTAATAAACCTTAAGTCAACTTTACTTGCAATCCCACTTCTGACACCAAAAATGTAACCGGCGGCAAGGCGCTCAAATCACTAAACAGATTGCAAGTGTGTTGGCAAAAGAGTTTATTCACAACTCAGCTTAGTACATCACAAATCAGTACAAAAAGAGAACGAGATTACATCTCTCTGTCTTCTAACAACGCGAGTTCTTTGTCTTGACTCTGTGGTTCGACGCTCTTCCAAGTTCTCTTGCTATACTGACTAAATTTACTTAAAAAGCTCTATTTATGCTTGAGTCTGCATTCCTCATGTATTACAATAATCCACGCACAATACGCCCAAGGCGCACTTGTTCAGTAAAACGTGGCTTATGCTAATATTACTCATGTAATCCCAGGAAATTAATTAACTAGTTGTTTGCAGATTTCACTTGATATAAAGGAAGAACATTCCTTAGTATCCAAAATTATAATTAAACTAATTAAAACTAGGTTAAAGTCCGATTTACTATTATTCAAAATAACGTTCTTTTGACTCTGTCACATATTGCATCCCAGGCAATGCTTGCACACAGCAAGTAAAATATGGCATTTCTTTGATAATAAAAGGGCCAAGAATATATCCTATCTTTCATATGACTTAAGAATATATTATTAGGGGCAAACAGAAATAAAGACTCATTTCAACGTTACACACCCAAGAAGTTTTCATTATTGACACTTGTTATTTGAGATGCGAAAATTTGCTGTGAGTGTTCAAAAAAAACAACAAAAAGCCCACGAATAAAACACCACTTCAGCTGTAAAGTAAAAGAAGATACATTTTGAATAAATTCCTTATTTTGGCACTTACAAAACGTAAAAAAGCAAGAGAAACGGCTCCATTTTGTGAATTACAAATGTACAGTACATAAATCTGTTTACATTGGCTTTTACAATGCTGACTAACATAGTATCTCCACTTGAATCGCTTGTATTTTGGAGTTCGTGAGCTAGTTCAAATTCCTCCCCACTAGAAATACCTCCTGCAACACTGTCAATATCATTTTCATCATCATTTTCGTTTCAGGCACACAATTTAGCAACTTCTCGAGCAGTGAAAGTCGTTCATGATCTCTTGTTATTCGACGCCATTTTGCTTCTAAATATATAATGAGCGTCTAATACAACTTTTGCTGTTAATTACCGCGAAATGTACAGACATTAGCACCCAACCAATAAACAATAACGGGAAAGTGCATTCGTTTTCGCAATCAGATTCATTTGAGCCAAAGTCACATTCTTTTAAGATATTTAATAATTACAAGCATTCAATAGCATTAAGACCAGTCATTTATGCATTTTGTCATTCATTAACACAAACATACTTACGATAGCGTGCTCATCAACTTCATTAACAGCATTTGAATATTCAAATTCGTGAATGGACAATCATTTAGGCGCTAAATTTTGAACATTAGTATTATTCTTAGACACAATAGTATTCATGTGTGTACATGAACAAACTAATTTTTGCATTAGTGCTCATGCTAAATTTCTTCGTTATTCAAGCATCTTGAAAATATGCCTGCATGTATCTATACCACTGCACGAACTTGGCTGCAGTAACAACACCGATATTTCATTGTAATGCTTCCAGTAGCAGCTGAGTATAATACTCCCCGAGAGGAACACCAAGATGCCTTGTCACTGCTGTGTCGCCCATTGCATGCTGTATTTCTGGACTCGAGATGTCTGCTTTCAAAGCTGCTTTTAGACTGCTTATTGCTTGTTCAACAATATTCAGAAATGGGCTGTATGGTGGCAGCATCTTTAACTCAGTATTTCGACCAGGGTTGATAGGGTTGCGATGGGCTGGTGCACTGTCGTGAAGTAGTACTGGATTAATTGTTATTAGTAGCAGATTTCAAATGATTTGTGTTTGAGTCTTCATTCTTCTGCAACCACAGGCATGATTATTTCACTCAACAGGAACTGGATCGGCACTTCATTCTTCTGCACCTACAGGCATAATTATTGAAACTCGGCAGTAACTGGATTGGCATTATTAATTAATCACTTCATTTTTAATTTCTATAAAAGGAAGGATCGTGATCATTGCAACAGCTTTTACATTTTACGCATTTGAATGAATGTGTACATTGCGGCCGTTGGAAATTTTGGACTATGGTCTAAGCTTTCTTAAGAGTAGGTGTACTAGCACTTGAGGTAATTGATTTAGAATTTTCAGTGAAGATGGAGATGATTGTAAAGTCTAAAGTCTCATCATAAGTCTTTCCTGTCTCTCATGGTAGAGTATCCGACCAGCATCAAGAAGGGTGATAACTAGTAGAGTACTAGCATGGACTTTGGTAATGAATAGTGAAAAACTGGCTCAGTATACAGTGTGCAGTTGTGGTTGACTATATTCTTCCAATCCTACTAACTGGTTTACAATTTTCTCTTTGAATTGAGTAATAGAGAACTTATTCCTTTTTTTAGGGATTCATTTTCAGGATGTTTAGATCGATGCATTTGAAACAAAATATAACTGTTCACGATAACAATGTTGATTGTGGTGAAAAGAACCTTCCACTATCTCATGCATTATTGCAATAACTTATATTATAGTTTTCAATGCTTTTGGGTTGCTTTATTCCATCTTTATTCTTTCATTGACCATTGACCTTCACTTTGCTTCATCCTGTAACTAAATCATCATCTCTTTCAATGCATGACAGAATTGTAACTGGATGATCGTTCTTCCATTTCAGTGTGAGACAAACACCATTTCTTTCCTCCTTTCATACTGTCTTGGAAGCCTTTTCTGTTTCCTGCAGTAGTACCAGGGTAACCGGTCATGACGCCCCCTTGTCATGACGCCCCCAGACATGACGCCCCACGTATACCATGACGCCCCCAGTCTGTACTACCATGACACCCCCAGCGTAAACCATGACGCCCCTAGTCTTTATTAACACTTATTTAATAAGAAATTTAACGATAATAATATGGCGCTACGAACCCGTGTAAATCGAACACTATTGGAGTTGTTCCACGATCATTACGGTTTTAAATAACTCGTTTCTACGCTTCGCGTATCCACGAGTTAAAAACGATACCAACAAGTTGGCGAACACTAAATCTCTGTAGTTAAGCGATCAAGTCACGCTGTTGTTACGAAGCACTCTCAACACGGCCCGTGATCAACATTTCGGAATGCCTTTATCGGCACGAGAAACCTATTAAAAAATTCTTCATATTTAAAGAACATCATTTCGGTGCATTTGGAGTTCTAGAACATCATTTCACAAAGAACATTAAAACTTTTTTGTAAGGATTGTTTTTGAGACGCGCATCTTTGTGTTTCAAACTCTTTTGCCATTTACACAAAATGGATAAATATGTCTATTTCGATAGCTATTTCAAGTGATTTCAGCAATTGCCAGGAAAACCAAAATATTTCTTTAAGGCATCTGTTTACAGAATAGGTTTTGAAATTACGAACGGAAAGTTGAATAAACTCAACCTCGGAAGTAAATTAGACAGTGAGTCGAGGAATCCAAAGTGACACATCGCTGTATTCCTGGGTGTACTACAAACGCGATGCGTCACGTCAACGTATCACGTTTGCATTTAGATTACAGTAATATCATAGTTAAATAGTTAACTATGATAATACGGTATGCTCTTTTGATTTATTTTCCATTTTGTAGCTCTAGAATATCATTTTAATATGAACTCTGAAATTTATCTGTAATGATTGTTTTTGAGACGCGGTATGTGTTTCGCGTCACCAAGCGAAGACTTCAAACGCGGAGGAGTTGTGTGACAACAACAGTGTAATGACTTGAATATGGCAAACTACCCGATTTATGTGAGCAATCTTTGCTTGCTTTCCAAAATACTTATTAAAAACACACGTTTCTCCTCCAAGAAAGTTTATATGAATAAGGAGGCTATTAGAATAGAAGAAACGTTACGAATGAATCAAAAACTTTAGACGCGAACAAGTTGCTGTGACAACATACCCAGCAGTGAAAAGACTTTTTTCATTTTCGTAAGAAATCTTTGCTGATTTACCAAAATATTTAGCAAAAACACACGTTTCAAAATTACGAATAAGTCAAAAACTTCCTACGCCAAAGAACTATTAGGTTACAAGTCTGCGAACTACAACTGCTGAAAACAACTCGTTCGTTCGAAAACAACTCATTATTCGTTCGTGCATAGTTTAATGGTCGAGTCAAAGGTTTTGATTCTTTCGCAATGTTTTTCTTACTTTATTCACCAGCACTCTCTTTCTTTTGTGGTATATTTTCGGTGTCAAACTTTTTGGAGAAAGGTTTCAGAACTTATGCGTAAGCGAAACAATAATACGAAAGATCACTAGCGTTCTTACGGCAACTACGGCCTACTAACTTGAATTACGAATAATTTATCGGACTTACGAAATTTTGTTGTCAACTTTTTTCCTTTTCATTATTTTTTTGTTGTTCTTGGATTTATACTATGAAATATTGTTAAACTTCTTATTAAATAAGTGTTAATAGAGACTAGGGGCGTCATGGTTTACACTGGGGGCGTCATGGTAGTACAGACTGGGGGCGTCAAGGTATACGTGGGGGCGTAACTGCTGGGGGCGTCATGACAAGGGGGCGTCATGACCGTAAACCAGTACCAGTTGCAGGGATAACATATACAAATAGACTTTTAATCAGTTTTACTGAAGTGTAGAAAGTATCGAAATGTAAGTGGTAGCCTTGATTCATCATTCCAGTAATAGGTTATAAAAGAATAATCCAATGTAAGCCCATGCATAAGCATTTGTATGCTGGTAGATTTCGTAGATAAACTCCATGTTAAAAAATAAAGGGTGCACCACATCTACTCCTCTTCCTCTTGGTGGCCCCTCTTGATCTTACTTGACTTTTGGTTTCTGCTGATGGAATAGGAGGTTGATCATGAAAAGTGTGATATTTTGTATCAAAACGTAGCTGGAAACTCCACAGTTTTACGCCCTTACAGTGGTCAAAAACACTTCTGAATAAATGAGGGCAGCCCAGTGGCCAACTCAGTGGTCTTGCTATAATACAAAAATGTAAAAGGCATTTCAATAAAGATGATCCTTTTTTATTATTTTGCTTACATTTTTATGATCAAACACTTTCAAGTTTGAATTGGAATCAACAATTTAACAACAAGAAGTCCAATAATCTATTGTCTATAGATTTGCGTGTTTCAGAGTCTGTTGGCTGGTCCTCCTTCTTATGTCCTGAATATTAATTTGTGCTTTGTACTCACATGGCGTCCAGGCAAGCAGTCACCAATTTATCCATTACTTTGTTTTCTTTTTATTGATATAAATACAAAGGACGACTTCAATTAACACGATTGTTGCAAAAAAAAAAAAAAAAAAAAAAAAAAAAAAGGTGTATGAATAACTTTTATAACTTTTGATTATTCATAAATGAATCAAAAGATAGGGGGTCACATTAGTCTCCAGTACCACCTTAAGGCAGTAAGTTGATAGTACACCTTTTACTGTTCATTAACCGCAAAGGAATATTCATTAAAGCGAAGAAGCATTGTCATTAGAGTGAACAGGCATACTATAGGGCAAACCGAGTCACAATAGTGTGATGGAACGTTCATTAAGAAATTTAGCATTGAATTTGACTATCATGAATATGTTTGCGTGGGTTCATTAGCGTTTCAAACTTTCATTAGCGTTTTGGTGCAGACAATAAACCACAACACACATTCAATACAGTGTTTTGGACATTTATTAGTAGTAGTAGTTGTAGTATACACTTTTATATTTAATGATATGCAAAACAGAAAACTCGCTTTATTTATTATTTGTTTCATTCAATGAACATCGAAATATTTTATTCTCGTGTTTTACCTCCTACAGATTATAAATCAATTGGTTTTGAGGGTTAAAAAAGTAAAATTGCGATATGCATCTCATTAGGTATTTGTATAAATGCATGAATGTATACTACGTTTCTGCAATCGAGTGTATATAAATATATAAAATAATAAGTAGAGTATAATATACATAGTGAATTGGGTGAATTTCCACTAACCTGCAATCCTCACGTTTTTCTTCTTTAAACGGCTGTATTTCCTCTCTTCTATAACAGTAAAAAACTAACTGCTGTCTTTCCACCATACTCTGTTTGTACTGTACAGTTAAATACTTTTTCTTTCTTTCCACATAGTTTCAAAGAAGATAAGGATATAATATAAATCGTACCGATTAGTTTACATTGTCTTACACCGTTAGTACCTGCAAGAACTAAATTCGTTATTTATTAATAAATCACTTGTAAGCTAAACGAAACTGATACAGTCATGTTCAAGGTAAAAATAAAATTCGAAACTACATACACTGTAGACTTACAGCTTTTACTTGAGAAACTTTCTGTCTTGCCAACTACTGACTTCTATTTTGTTGAGGCAGACTGATTGAGACAATAGTAGGGACTGCAATATTGAAATGCAGCGGTACACTTCAGTCAATGAAATAAATTGCCAGAACACAAAAATACCGAAGCAACATAGGTCATCCTATATCTTCTCGATTAGTTCAATGTTATTTTATGTACCTGTTCTCATTTTTGTGACTGTATCTTGATAATACGATTCACTGGTTTACCAGGGATCAGGGATAAGTCAGGGAAAAATACAGTCATGAATAAGTTAGGGAATTTTTTATTTAGTCAGGGAAATTGCGATTTTCACCTAGTCAGGGAAAAGTCAGTTTAATTACGTTGGGTATTTTGTGTGTAATATGATAAGAGCAAGGCCTAGGTAAAAGTTAGGCATGTGGCCAATGCATGCCCATGTCAGTGAAAAGATCAGTAAAAACTGTTATTTAGTCAGGGAAAAGTCAGGGAATTTTTATTTTCAAAATGGCTGGGAACCCTGTTTCAGGTCTGGTCTGCATGAGAGTTAGCCATGAACTAAGTTACTTTGAAAAACTAAATTATAAAGTACTCAAGAAATTTGAATATAGACAAAGAAACTAACTGAAAACTCAAAACGCGAAGCGTGACCAGAACAAAATACATCTTGCATCATCTTGATGAGCCATCTTTCATTCAGTTGACCTTGTTGATTACTCAAAAGATTTAACTGTACATCTGTAGAGAGAATGCAATGAGTTAATAATAAAAATATAACCAAGACAATTAGATGACAAGGTCTGACATCATTAGATGACTTGACATCATGGCCAAGCATTAACCTATCACGTTTTTCATAATGTCCTTTCCACAAAAGCATTCTACACAAATTACATTGGTCAGTACAAGGCACGCAAAGCATATCCTCATCTTAAGAGCTCCCATGTCCATCAGTAGGTGTCATCACCTACTCGCCTCCAGGTACAGATGATCTCGCCATTGCAAAATCTCCTATGACGCCTTCAATAAAAGTCTATGATAAAACATGGGATCTTTGGGTCGTCATCTCTAAATCTTGTGGAGTCATTTCTGTATACTACTTTGGCACTGCTATTTTCTCTAACTGTTGTAACCATGTAATTGCTGTATTGTATAAGCTACCTTTTGATGTTGAAAAAGGCTATACAAACTCATCATGTAATGAAGTTCCATGTGAATTTAATAACAAAAGTAAATACGAAGTAAACTAATGAAATTGAAAGATATGGACTTTGTAAATAAAGCACCACATCTTGAAAAAGGAATCTACTTACGACCACTCTCTTCTGTATGCCGAAAAAAGTTACAAACACCAGAAACTACCACATCGTTCCAACAACTCGAAATGATACAGCCTAAAGCTGTTGTGCTATTAACAGTACCACTATCTGAAAACAATGACTACCCTCCTCAAATTCCTGACATTGCAGAGTCATTCAAAGAAGAATGTTGTGGAAAAATGAGGCAGACATGCTTAATCTTTTTATGGAAAAACTAACCTTCAGATAGAAACAGTTGGATGAACTTGAAAAAGCAACAAATGACCTAGCAAGCAGCGAGAAATTGAAAAAACAAAGGCTTGGCGGTATTACCTCATCCAAGTTCCATGATATCCATAATAAGGTAAAGGCAGTTAGTTCCTCAAGATGTGACATCAAGCCTCAAACTACACCTCATCTGCTGATTAAGTTTACTCAGCTAGACAATAAAAAAAGCATTTTGTGGCTGCTGCCTCATAGAGGCGAAGCCATTATGTCATCGAGTTGTGTAACTAAGTTGATAACAATAGATAAACTTCAGAACCAATCACGGGTAGGCCTCTATGTCATCGAGTTGCGTAAGTAAGTACGTAACGATAGATAAACTTCGGAACCAATCACGGCTTGAAAGGTTTTGTAGGTGTTATTCAAATTTTAGGCCGATGTTTGGCCAGTGGCTGACCTCAGATAAAAAAATATCAGCCTCTTCAGACAATAATTGAGCCTTTTTGAAGGATAATTGAGCTTCTTCGGAGGATAATTCAGCCTCTTTGGAGGATAATTCAGATTAGGCTCCTGCAATACGCAGTTATTACCAGCTCTTGCCCAATGTAACAATGGTTGGTCAATGGAATTAGAGTAAGTTTTTGGTTGGTTCTCTCCTGTGCTTCTAGGGTGATTTTCCAGATCTCCAGGTTCTTCTGTGTTCCTCCTTTATCAAAAATCAACTTCTAAATTCCAATTTGAAGGAAGGACGTGAAGACAATGAGTGACAGTACTCGTAACTTTTTGTTTGTATTTTAAAAGTATCATCAATCAATGAGTTTGACACCACCAAGTCATTTTTCGGGCTCCATTTGTCTTTCCTTTTGCTTATGACATTGTTCATTGTAGTCTCTAAACCATTCATCAACAGCAAGTGGTTTGTCTTTGTAGGTACCATCTTGATTGCTCTCAGACTCGTATTGGACCTCTTGTGGTTGTCTTTCGTCTTCAAACACGTAGTTTGAAATGTAGTTGAATTAAGAATCATCGCTAGCATCGCTGTCTGAATAACTTTAAGAACTAGTAGAAGGCATGATTTCAGAGTTGTTAAATTATATAATGAAGGTTGCAAAACGCTAAACTGCAGAGCTTCAGTGTGATTTGTTGTGTTTACACTTTGGGCCGTTCCAGACACTGCGTCACAGGCGTTAGTGCCCAGTCTTCCGTAACGCTCGTTTTTTTGCATCTGTTTCCAACTTTGAAGGCTTATGAATAAAGAGTTTTTCTTAAATCTTCGAATTTTCCACAGAAATGTGATATATAACATCTCCACTTTCAAATAAGATAGCAATTTGCTAGGGAGTATAGGCCCTTTCAATATGAGGCTTTCACCATGGTACAATATCCTAAGTATAATAGATTTTAAGATTTTTATTTATTATCGTGGCTGCTACCTCGTAGAGGCAAAGCCACTATGTCATCGAGTTGTGTAAGTAAGTCCGTAACAATAGATAAACTTCGGAACCAATCACGGCTTAAGTAATAAAACCTCCCTCTTACCGAAGATTAAGCGATGCGACATCGAAGAGATGACGACAAATTTTCAACATTTATATTTTTTTCATCAACACTGCTTTTTCAATTACCTATATATCCATCATATATCTCAATAGTCGGCTATCAACTTCCATTCCTTTCCTGTATAACAATAATTTCTTATGGCAGTAGCTACATGCGCTTATTGAGCGCCTATTTTTATATCTACATCTACATTTACATTTATTATGTCAGCAAAAACTATATACAATTAAGTACAGTTATCTTGCTAACTCGACACGATATCTGTAGGTAGGCTATTCCATTCTCTGATAGTCCTAGGGAAGTATGAAAATTTAAATATATCATTATTTGTCTGTTCAATGTAATATTTAAAATTATGAGATCTAAGTGTACAGGTTTCTGTAGGCGGAATCAGATATTTAGGTTTATCTATGTGAATAATGTCGTTGGTAATCTTGTACATTGTTGTTAACTGGGCTTGTTTACGGCGAAGAGCAAGGGGTTCCTATTTAAGATCTTTCAACATAGTAGTTACACTGGATTTGTAGCTATAGTCCCCTTTACAGAAACGTGCTGCAGCTCTCTGTACGCTTTCTAATTTCTTGACATCACATTGGAAATGTGGATCCCAGACCTCTGATGCACATTCAAGTTTCGGTCTGACAAGAGACTTGTATAATGTGTTCTTGGGTACTCTTTGCAGAACCAGAAACTACGTTTGATTAGATTTAAGGTTTTAGTTGCCTTTGATGATATTTCGTGGATATGGATGTTCCATCTCAACTTCTTATCTAGAGTTACACCCAAATATGGTTGCGTGTCAAAATAGGCAAGGCCAGTGTTGCGGAACATATATGTTCTGTGAGGTGGATCTTTTTTCAGGGATATGCACATGATAAAGCATTTAGTTGGATTAAATTCCATCTGCCAGGTGTTCTGCCATTGCTCAAATTTGTATAGATCTGACTATGCCGTCTGTAGTTGTTATAGGAATATATAAAAGGCAGTCATCAGCAAATAATCTGGCTGAGCATTCGAGATTATCTGTCAGGTCATTAACATACAGTAGGAAAAGCAAGGGTCCCAGTACTGTCCTTTGAGGAACGCCAGAGGTGACCATTTGGGTTGGAGATGAGATTCCATCATACTGTTTGTTGGACTCTGAGTGTTCGAAAGCTTCTTAACCAGTTATTTATATTGCCATCAATACCATAATGGAGCAACTTAGATAGAAGCCTTTCGTGGGGAACTTTATCAAAGGCTTTAGAGGTGACCATTTGGGTTGGAGATGAGATTCCATCATACTGTTTGTTGGACTCTGAGTGTTCACCACCACCACCACCACCACCACCACCACCACCACCACAGCTTTTGAAACAGTACATATTCCACTGCTACAAAGCATAACTATCAACCTATTCATTAAAATCAAGATGATCGACAAAATCTTCTAAGCTCACTAAACACGTGTTACCACAAAGTTATGCTAAATTATAAAATGATTGATTTACCAAGCTAAAATTTATAATAATTAATATCATTCAAATATCCGAGTGTCCTCTATATCCATAGCACAAAAACTGTACTATTTTCCAAGTTGCACATTATTCATAATCTTCTTCTCAAGAGTTTCCACTTGATTCATACTCCTAAGCGTAACATTTATTGTATGTGAGGTGAGATCATAGTCCCTTTCAAGACATTCAGGAGCAGCTTTCATTGCGAATTCCAATTCTTTGACATCAATGTCTTCCAGTACATCGTGTAACATGTTGAGAAGGTCAATTGCATGATAATAAATAATAATAAGGAATAATATATATAGCGTCGATATCCTTAAGTTCAAAGACGCTTTACAGTATAAAAATGTGACTCAAAAGATAAAATTAAGAAAAGAATTACTATTTCATGAATAAGAGTGAGTAATAAAACATGCCCAAAATACATATCATTATCAACATATTTCAAATAAAATTCATTTCATTTCACTATATACATTACACATTTTTTAAATTCAAATAACAATGCATTGATTTAGATTGGTTAAAATAGGTAAGATTTTTACATATTGAAAATTCATGTGAATAAAAAGGTCTTTAGACCACACTTAAGACTAGAAATTGTTTCGCAAGATCGAAGGGATGGAGGTAGGCTGTTCCATAACTCAGGAGCAGCAACTGCAAAAGCTCTCTTCCCATATTTCTTTAGCCTAAAAGAGCCTTTGATTAAGAGGTTCGCTGATGAAGATCTGAGAGAGCGAGAAAGCATATATGGCTTAAGTAGTTCGCAAATATACGAGGCTTTGAAAGTCAACAAAAGTATCTTGAATTCGATACGCTGCTCTACAGGCAGCCAATGCAGACGGTAAAGAACTGGAGTGATGTGATCGTGCTTGTGGCAACAAGATACAACTCGTGCTGCTGCATTTTCAACATGTTGAAGTTTTTGTAATAAATATTTGGGTAGACCGTACAACAAGGAATTACAGCTGTCAAGTCTAGAAGAAATCAAAGCATGGACAAGTGTCTCACAGGCATCAAGAGAGATAAATTTACGAATCTTCCATATGTTCTTAATATGGAAAAAGCATGACTTGCCAGATAGAGGTAACTTGCTTTTCCAGAAATAGATTTCGTCAAAAACAACTCCTATATCACGAACAGAAGAAGATGGAGAGATATCATAGTTGCAGAAATAGAGAGAGCCAACAGGTGGTCTAGGATGATGTGCTGCAGACAATACGAGAATCTCAGTTTTGTCAGCATTCAATTTTAATTTGTTTCTTGTCATCCATTTATCGATATCACCAACACAAGCCACAATTTTGCGTTTGGTGTCATCAAGTTCTTTCAATGAGGGTGATTCAAACGTAATATGTAAATGAGTATGATCAGCGTATAGGTGAAAATTGAACGCGTGATACCTTTTAAGCAAAGGTAAATTTGATACAATGTCCTCAAGCATAAAAATTTGGTTGCACTGTTTTATGACAGTTTTCACAAGAAAATTCCTGAAACCAGCTGTGCACTAAGGATTGAGGTAGGTAACAAGTTCTATTTGTTGACTATCCTTGTGCTCCATAAGGAGTTCTTTGAAAAGTGTCTTGTCATCCTCAGATATTTCCCTTTTTTCTCACTTTCTTCTGTACATTACTTGTTGGCATCACAGCAAGGAATTGGTACTTGGCATTTCTCCTCACAATGTCACTTCTGGTGACAATTTACACAATTTGTCATGGGTTCCACATTCAAATATAAGCTTTTGGATCTGTTCAAATTGCGATGTCAAGTGTTTATGCAAACAACCATCGCAAACAACCAGATTCAAAGATGGTGTCTTTGCATTTTCTGAGATGCCGCCCATTGTATAGTAAAACTGCAAGAGCAGGTTGGCCACCTCTTTCATCTCTTCCAATCTCTTGAACCAACTCCTCATCCTCTCATTGTGGCCCATTTGGAAAGTTAATTCCCATCCCCAATGCATTAGTTGCAAAAACAAGTTAAGTCAAAAACAAGCTCAGTATCCTATCCCTTTGTCCAATGGTTGTGGTGAAACATGCCAAACAGCATATTTTGGGACTCCTTTTTGCGCCCTCAAGGAAGATAACTATCGCTACCCAGCTCTGATTAAATAATTAACTAGTCGTTAACAGTCCTTGATAGGTTTACAGCATACAATTGTTCATTACATTGTATTGTTCTCTGTTTCAAATTTTCAGTGAGCCATAAAATTGTTTGTCGTTACCTGCAATTTTGCTATGCAAATGTTCTTTCGGTATGGACTTACATAAACTTTCTGAAAGTCTTCCTTCAATGAAAGCAATTTAACTAATGCAGCCTGAGTTTCAAGTTTGGCTGTTGCAGTTAGAGCAAGCATTTGTGCACCTTGAGGATCAATAGAGCAGCGTAATTCACCAATTCTGGAGAAACATTTTCTGAAGGCAGCTTTTTGTTTCTTGCCAATTTTAAAACCAAAACCCCTCTTAATAATGAAAATGCTGGTTAGGAGGAAGTTTTCAAACATATTTATCAAAATAGATGAACCCATGAACTGGTCCATAGAGAGATATACACACGAAGACGAGAAGACCATATTTAAAAAAATATTTAGCGTGTGCGTTCATTGCCTGCTAAAACAGTCTACAGTGTGTTGCCCTAATTCCGGACAGTCCCTAATCTCGGACACTTTTCCTTTAAAACTCAAAAAAAAACCACGAATATTGTAATTAGATAAAGTGACGCTACGGAATTAAGTATTTATGATTTTCCTTGTGTGACACAAATTGTGGGTTTCCTGTGGCTTTTTCGAGTGGGAAAATCGAATATTCCATAAAGGTAGGTAAATATTCTGTTTTCCAAAATACTCGTTTTTAACGTGCTTCGAATTAGAGGTCGAAGTTGAAAGTGCGCTTTCTTTGCAAATTGAAATCCTAAAACATAAATTTCTAGTAGGATTTAAAGTAAAACCACTGTGTTACACGGAGGTGGTAGGAAAACGTTCAAGGGTTTCTAGGAAGTGTAGGAGAATTATACAAAGATGCTCTTAAAATTCAATGAAGTGTTCCTTAATTCCGGACGAACGTATTCACTATGAACATATTGTACTTAGCTTGCCTGATTTGCGCTGATTATCTTGGTCAAATTTATAATTTCAGTTGTTGATTTTTTTTGGTTTTCAAAGCGTAGTTGTTCTCATGCTAGTAATATTACCAAAAATGTTACAACAGCAGTGATAAACAATTTATTCATACCAAACGATTTTGCAATGAAATCAATGAATCTGTTTAGCCAGGCACGTGGACTGTAACTAGCAATTAAAGTTTAATCGCTAAGAAAGCAATGAAATATTTCACATAATACCGAGAGTTTGCAAAAGCAGGACGATAGACCAGGAAGGCCTGCTATTGTTTGTATGGCCTTGTGCGCTTCGCATCTGTAACTATGTCCCACAGGTGCCGTGGAATCGTCTCTAGCTCGGGAATCCAAACCATAACTATGTCCCACAGGTGCCGTGGAATCGTCTCTAGCTCGGGAATCCAAACCAAACATGCATGCTCATCGTATTTGTTCCCGTATTCTTTCGTGACCTTGAGACTCATTCCTATCGGGGGCTTAATCTTGAACTCGTGATATCCTTTTATCACTGCATTAATTATGAGAACTTTAACCATAATGAAAACAAAACTCCGCGAAATCAAGTCGATCGACGAGAGCAATCAAATTACATCATTTGTATTATGGTCTATTTCAGGAATACAGAAAACCCAATTTCAAGTTCTCGCATTCTATTAATAATAAACAATAACAGCATTATCATATCGGTTGAAAATTAGGTCAAAACATTCATAAATTGTAAAGAATAAAGCTGCTTTATTTTGTGTCCAGAATTAGGGCCCATTGTCCAAAATAAGGGCAGTTTGATCTCCTCGAAAAAGAGTTAAAAATCGCTTGAAATCATCATTGAAATGACCAGATTCTTGGTGACAGTATTTTATACATACAAATCTATGTCCGTGCAAAATATCTTATTGTAACGATAATTTTCAGTAAAGATATCGCAATTTATTACAAAACCGTCCGGAATTAGGGCAACACACTGTACGTAAATATGATATGGTATATGTAATAATATGAAATATCCAATGGAGATAACACAGAAAAACAGCCCTTGACTGACACATTATATTGGACAAGAGATTGACCCTTGAAGAATTAGCCCATGTCTAACCAACTTCAAGAGCCAGAGATTTAGTGTGTGCGTTATTTGTCTGCTTAAATAGTCTGCCCTAAATATATGTATATAAAACATGATATATCCGATGGCGATAAGACAGATAAGAAAGGGTAGCAGAAACATAGCGGAATAGAGAACCACTCTCTAAAATGCCGAAGAGTTGGTATGTCTGAGGGCCTGTACTAAATCGTGGAGAAGTGGACGAGTGATTGGCAGCTGTACATCAAACGGGCGATGACGATTTAAAGTGGTCACGAGCTTTTGAATTAAAAATGCTTATTGGATCTTGAAGCCCTTGGAGCTTGTGTAAATATCCGATCAGTACCGTAAAGGATACAGTACCGTAAAGTACAGTACAATTTTTCATGAGTCTTCGTAGTCTTCACTCTCTTCTAGCCTAAAGGAAAATATGGCATTCATTCTTTTTGGTTGATAAGATATATACATGAATTTGTCGTTAAATACTACATGGTAATGAAGCTGAGAACATTGGTTTAAATGAAAAACTTTTCACTGAGTTTTGAATCGTTTTACCAACCCAGTCTTGTTCCACTCATAGGTGGGGAATTCCAAACCCGGTCCAAATAAACCAATCAGTTTTACACAGTTATTTCAAGAATATGATCAATAATGGAGAGATCGATAATTTCAAAAAGTTAACGAAAAAATCAAATCAAGAGTTGAATACAGTTTTAAACGATTTATGTCGTTTAACTGTTCATACGTTCTTGCTCTTATAGAAACGAAATGTGAGTATTTGCGTGGCTGAGTGTGTTGCGCATTTATGTAGATTTTTTTTCAGTCTGGAAAATTGTCCACATAAAAGTACCGCGTCCCAAATTTTTAATTGGTTTAACATTTGAAGGGATTCCCTTAATGATTATTAATGCATTTCGGTCCACTTTTCAAACATTGATATTATGTTGGTTTTCGTTCAATATAAAAAGAAACAACAACAAATCTAGTATTGAATTCTTTCCGTTTATTCTTTTTAAAAAAGATTTTATTTTTCTACTTCAAAACGTGGAGGGGGGGGGGGCAAGATTCAGTCGCGTAGGTCAAGATGGAGCGTATAGTGACGTCAGTAACGAAGTGCGGTTTTTCTCCACCTACTGAAACCGCATCTGTATTTATGCAGTATTACAATTGAGGGGAAGCACAGCATTAAGATAAAAAATAAATGTTCCGAAGTCCTGACATACACTTAACTTAACCATCGTTCTTCGCATTATCGACGTCATTCAGAGCGGATTGTTGAAGCTCCTCATCTAGTATTTCTTTACATTTTTCTTGGATGGCTTTACAATGTTCATACCATCTTGAATGGTTAGGAGGCTGAGGAAGGCCCGTAATACTAAAGGACTTTTAAGCTACACTATGGCCATGACCAATTGACATCATTTTTAATACAGACAATAATTTATTCCACATTGGCTGTTTCTGCTCTGAATCATCAACACAGCTCCTATACCGTGCTTCGTTGTTATATCTTCAAGTACCTTGCCCACAAAATACACGCCGAAAGTACCCGCTGAAAGTTCCAAACTGCTCTGAAGTGAAATGCTGTCGACGATCGGCAGGACACTCATCTGATGGTTTCCTTCTTTTCTTACGCTTCAAATAAGAAATGGTACTAGCCATAAATTTTTCTTTTCCTTGTAGGCATGATATCAAAATTATAAGTATAAACTCCATTGTAAAAATTATTCGCAAATCGTTGTCTCTTATCTCTTATCTAAAACAAAGACTACATCAGTTTGTGATAGGGGATCTGGTATACCCGCATTTCGTGACCCCATGGCCATGCATCTATTAAAATGGTCGAAAAATCAACTATTTTGGATCTACCAGCATGATGTTTTTGATTGTTGGCCACTGTGTCAAGAAAAGTTTCCCAAAACAGTACATCGATATCTTAAGAGGGAAAAAGTTACAGCTGAAAGTACATAGACCCCTCCTATCGGGAAATTGCAAAGTTTTTCACGAATGTAGTTATCTATTAGAGGGTTGAAATCGAATTTATTGCCTAATCAGATTCTTGGTAAACATGATTTATTTTAATAAACGATACAGTAACAACCAGCTGTCCACCGCTAAATACAATATCCATCATAGTTTTTAGAATGTCATGAAGTATTTTTCCTTAAGGTATCTCAATGTATTTTTCAGTATTTCGTTCGATTCTTTACGTATTTGAATGGAAGTTTTGAAAGTTTTTAATGATGCGCCTATTAAGGAATTATGTTTCTTAATATTTATTTTGTTTAGTTGAATTCTTTAATTGTGGTTTAGTGGATTCGAATTGACATTTTAGTTTAATGAATTGTATTTTCTCTTATACTTTAAATTCTGAGTTCGTATTTTTTAAGGTTTCTTATTGATATTTCAGGTTTCTTACTCTTATTTCTCCAGGATTTTCTTCGATACTTCAAATGCCGAATTGGTATTTCTAGATATCCCTATTGATATTTTAGATTTCTTAGTCGTATTTCTACAGGATTTTCTTTTATACTTCAAATGCTGAATGGTATTTTTATATTTATTTTTCGGGACTATTTAAATACTTCGAATACTGAATTCTTATTTTTGAGGATTTTTTTATCAGATATTCGACTGGTATTTTGAATGAGATTATTTGGATTTTCCAATTCCCATGAAATTGAATCATGTCTACAGTTATATATCTACTTTTAATATGTCATTTCTAAATATGATTTTAGCTTCCCCTATTTTACTTACTTCCAAAATCATAGTTAAATGGTATTAAACTAGAACAATCTTACAAATGAGGCAATAGTTATACATAGCATTTGGTAAAAAAGAAAAGGAACTTGCTTATATTGCACTTAATTTCATCGTGCAATAGAGCTTTTAAAACCTTCTTTTCCTTTTGCCCAATATTTTCTTTTGTCTCACACACATCATTTCATCATCATGTTCATCATCGTTCGTGGCGAGTGTAGAGGCACTAGCCTTTTCGTTATGTGGTTTGCTGCACTGTGCAGCTAATGCTGGTTCTATACCCGCCGATTCCACATCTGAATTCTCAGGTTCCTGTTCCTCTTGCTCCATTATTTCTTCTGGTTCCTCTGCCAGTTCCTCTGGTTCCTCTTTGTTTGTGGCAGTATTTAGTGCCCATGCCGGTGCATTTGATGGAGAGGGCCTTGCTGATGGACGTCCTCTCACCCTTTTATATTTGGGGTGGCAAGATGCTGTTTCTTGTGAGGAAGCCCTTTCTTGGAGTGTGGCTAGGATCACATTTTGTTGGTTACCTCTCCGAGAAGGGCTTCTCACAACCCATACTTCTTTCTCGTCACTGCTGTCCTCCTCACTCATAAAATTATGAATGATGCCCCAGGCATTCTTTTTTCTTCCTTGGAGGCAATTTTCATCCTCTGAACATACTGCTGTTAAGTAAACAAAAAAAATTTGATGTTTTGATACATAGTTCTAATCGGCCTTCGAAGTACTAGCATCTCTTTTTTTGTTTATAATATTAAGGCATGTTTATACAAAGGCCAATTTACACAGTAAACTTTTGCTTACAATTGTTGCCGGTAAGCAATCTGCATTCCTTACGACATAGCTTATGACTGTACTGTTGCTTCAAATTCAAAGCTGCACTGTGTGAATTAGCCTTTAGAATTTCAACGGAAACTCTTGACTTCACAAGTTCGGAACGCTTTGGTTCATAGTTAATATAGGGAAGAGAATCGCGGCCTAACTTCACATGAAAAACCTTCTTCCTCTTTGATGTCAGGGCTTTTTCTTTCTGCTTTTTTTCAGCTGCATCCCTTCTTTGCGGCAAACTCTCTAGGTGCCTCTGCCTTTTCGTTTCATAGTATCGCGTGGCAGCGCCTAAAAGTAAAAACAAATGTTGATTAAATATAATACACAAGGACAAGGACTTTGTTTAGAAACTGAAGCTTAGTGAATCCCTTTAACACCCTAGACAAAAATCACAGATATTCTCGCTACCACTATCAAAGTTCGTGTCTGAAAGATTTTTTCTTATACATTTTCTCTTGAGAAACGTATAGATTTCATGATCAGGTATACGATGAAATATTTATATCTCGTAATTGTGACTCCTAATTGTAGCTTTGTCAAAGTTGCTGTCCTTCAGTATGGTTTCCACGAGGAAGTGCTGCACTCTGCAGTTGTGATGGGTGTCAATTCTACCGGCACAAAAAGAAATGGTATTACAAAGATGCATACAATTCTTTAAGAACACATAACTATATTTCCAATATCAAATAATCACAAGATCTTATTTTTCATCCCCACCATACTGGTTGGCGGCATCTTGTTTATTGTGGAGCGTCCGTACATCTTCCTGCCAAAACAAAATCCCTGACAATGCTTAATTAAAGGGTTTTTAATTAAAATTAGCTTTGTTCGGTTTGCTTGCCGCTGGCCCATGCCCAGCATCGTGCAAAGAAGCCAAAAATTTGTTTCTCTTAAGCAAGCGTTAAAAGCTCTATAATACTTCACTGTAGAACAAAATAGAATTGCTTAACCCTATATTAAGAATTTGCAGTAGTTAATTTGTAGTAATACCGAGAAGAACCGGAACAAAAAGTGATTGCTGCAGTTGGTGCAAAATAGCCGCCTCCTTTTTAACTCCCGAAATATCAATAGTGGAGTGGGCTTTTTTTAACACAAACATGAATGTTTTTCTAACTCATTAGTTCACATGTTCCATAACACAAGTTTAGTTTAATGGGATTATAAGTTTATTTACTCAATGTTGACAAGTTTCTGCACAGTACGCCAATGAGCGTAAAGTAAGTAATATGATACCGGACCATGGCCAGGACAGCGGGTATACTGTACTTCCGGTCTCAAAAATCTTGAAGTTCGTTTCGAGTTCATGATGGTCAAAACCAGAGGTCGAACATCTAGTTCAACTGAGGGGGGCCGAGGAAGAGGCCGAGGCTGAGGGCGAGGCTGAGGGCGAAATGCTGAGCAAACCAGAGAACAACAGGATGTTTTGTCGTTCTTCTTCTCCATCTTCTTCCTTCGATGCCTGGTTCAATTCTTCATCTTCACTTTGGCCTAGAAGCTTCTTGGCACTAGCACTGGCACTATCACTTCGCTTAAGAAGCTCTTCTTAATTATAGTAAGAGCCTTTGTCGCTCAAAGAGAGTGATTTTGCATTCTCATGACAGAATGCTGTGGAGCTACGTCTTTTTTCCTTTTTGTTAGAACCTCCACAGAAAGGATTTCTCTTTTGCTTACGAGGCATCGCTGATATCCCACGAAAGAATTAAAAAAAAAACTGAAGAAATCTAGTAGAAGTAATTAATCTTGATAAATAGCTAAACTCTGTAAATATGATATAATTTGTTCAATCGTTCACTTAGTGGCGTCCTCATGTACAGCTCGATATGTTTTCACTGCTATGGCTTGACAATGCTCGTGACGTCAAACTTACTTGAATCAATCGACTTCCGGTGAATAGATAAATGACAGTTCCTGCGAACAGCGCAACACCTACTGGTAACTTCTAAAAATGTTTTTTTACGAATATCTCCCTTAATTAAAAAAAAATATCTTAATTTTTATATAAAATTAAAGATTTTACTTTTATATTAGATATAGCATGGTTTCAAAAAAAATTAATTTTTTTGACGAAAATTGTGTTCCGTGTATCCTTAACCACATTAAAAAATGGAAAGGAAATCTTTATTGAAAGGAAAAACTGTATCAAATACTTAGGATTGATGCTTGATGATTCCATGTCCTGGAAACATCAAATATCATACATATGCACTCGTATATCCCGTAATTCAGGAATAATAGCAAAACTACCTCTACATTAAACAACTTAAACAAATCTATTATAATTTAATTTATCCACATATATCATATGCCATTATGGCATGGGGTAGCACGTACAAAACAAATCTCTAAAAGGTTCAAACTAAGCAAAATCATGTGACTCATTTTTTTGCCACCCTTTATGGCAAAGACACAGAAAGCGCTATCGAATCTTTTAGATATTCTATTAGTGCAAAATATCTACCGTTTGCACATCTTGAAATTTGTACATTCATGGCACAATAGATCTCTATCTAGTGGTATATTTAACTCTGTTTAAATATGCCAATGAAATGCATGGATATAATGCAAGATATGCAAGTGGCCATAACCTCTACAAAACCAAAATAAGAACTAACCTCGGAAAACAATCTATTTCCTTAATGGCATTAGATATGTGGAATAGTATTCCCATAGACCTCAAAACATGTAAGAATACTATTTCGTTTCAAAAGCAGCTTAAAAATTATCTACTAAACCAGCAAAGGTCTAAATAACTCAAACAACATTGTTATTTTCTTTATTAACTTCACTTGATGCATACTGTAAAATATTTCCCTTATGATAGTTACTTTCATATTTATTTGTTATATATATTATTAGTTCTTTAGTATTTTTTTTTTCTTAATATACATGTCAAATACTAAATTACGCTCTTAAACCTACAAAATGACAACAAAATACTGGGAGCTAGCTCGAAAACCTAACGGTTTATCTAGCTCTCAGGCTTATCGTCTACATAGTAACCTTTCTCTATCTATAAAGTAACCTTCAATTTATATGTATATCACGAATGTAAAGAGCAATAAATTCTATCTATCTAAGTATTGCATACTGTGAATTTACACAACTGGTACATGGATGCATTGGCAAAAACAGAATGCCTTTGCCTGCGTGTGCCTACCGTTTAATTAGGAATAGATTTAAATTAGGAGAAAGCAATGAGTTTACTGGTTTTGAAAAAGAAGTATCAGAAGATTAAACTATGGTTTTCTATTCGTTGATATTGTAATTTTTTTTGAAATTCGTGTTTCTAGATGGTTCCACTTTTGTTCAAAAACATTAAAAAAAAAAAAAAAAAAAAAAAAAATGGGGTGCTTGCACTCTAAGTATTCAAATACCTAGCTTATTTTTAAAGCGAAGAATGGATTGATTTAAAGTTGTTTGTGAGGTATAAAAAAGGTATAGAGGTTTTCAATTCGTGATCGCCATGATATTTGTTTACTAAACATGCTCTCGTTCGTTCAGGACGATGTTTGACCAGGCTAGATCATGGTAATTTTGATGTTCACATTTTATTATCTAGTTTTTATTTTGAATTGTTTAATTGAATATCTGGTTTTTTGGCTGTCCATTCTTCTCTTTTGAAAGGTTTTGCTCGGTTTCTTATACTGACTATTCGAATAAGCTTACATGTTTGTAAGTAATTTTAATTAATCAAAACTTAGTAGCAAAGATTACCATCACTTTTGAACATTGGTGGTTCCTAAGAGAACCGGTATTTTTTGTTTTTCGTGGTTTTTTTAAATGTATAAATAAGGATTTCACGCTTTGCTGTGTTTCGTGGCAGTGTGCCTTGAAAGGCCTCCTTCAGTTTTATAGTTTTTTGCACATCCAGGATGAAGACAGGTTTATATATGGATGGTAACTATCCTGGGGAGTCTCGGGATGGGCATCTTTTGGCTTGCAGTGGATGTTGTTGTGAATAGGTTGTGCATTGTATACTCGTGGAAGTAATCTTAAACGATACACTAAAACATAAAATAATGAATTATAGAGCAAAATCCAGGAAATTTGTTTAATTCATTGTTAATGCAATGTGCTCAATTATTTCTCTCAAAGGTTCCTGGCAAACTAGACAAACTGCTTTCAACTGCTGCATATGGATGATCTCCCCATTGGCGGTTTAATGGAAGCAGACAACACCTATGAAAGGAATGCCCACATGTCAGTCTCTGAAAATTAGGCTGTGAATGATCGTCTGCTCGACAGGTTGGATGGTCACAGAATAGCATTGGGTCAGGTTCTTTGTCGCCACTAAAAGCATAGCCAAGAGGAAAACACCTTTGGTCTACTATAGTATCTAACGCTGGTAGGTAGTTTGGCATAAAAAAATAAAAACGAAATGAGTAACCACAGTATCTAATACATGTTACTAAGAATATGCATTTTGCTTTATTTAGTTTTTGGCTGACAAATAGCTAGAAACATGAATTCTCTGAGTAGCAATTCTTTGCTTGATGCAAACTTGATCACCTGAAAACTGCACCTGTTCTTCCAGGAATATTGGTATGTTCAGCTTGTATGTTCAAATCTGTATTGGTAAATCCCTTATCCGCCATTACCTTGTTACCTTTATTCCAGAATTTCGGATTAAGAATCCCACATCGACAGACAATCTCCCTATCGGAGTCACTTCCTCGAAATAGCTCAGACACAAAGGAGAAGCTCCCTGCTGGTTTTATCCCAATCATTGCTTTAACTATGTTATGGTGCTTATAGTCAGAGTAAAATGATGATCGCAAGTGCAGGGATTCAGGAGCTTCCATATTTATTTTTGTGCAATCAATAATTGTTGTTTTTGGGAAAAGGACAATTAGAGTCTGGCATGAATTTATCGATTTCTTCTCTCATAGGCCATATTGGCAAAGTGCAGAACTGCAAGGACATAAAATTCAGCCAGCCTCGTTTCCATGTGACCAACGAGCTCGCGCGCTCTTAGTGCATTCGGTCTATTTTATGTCCCCCATTTACTGCTAGTTAGAAAGCACATTCTCAGTTGTTTTAAGACCATTAGTGTTGTTAGTATCAAATGTTTTAAAGTTTCTGTGAGTGAAAGTCGAGTGGCCTTTCGTAAATAGACCAGTTGAGAGTTCCCTGAAATAAAATGTTTTAAAATCTATAATCACCAATTCCGACATGAGAGACACCAGAGCAAACAATTTCCCTGGTTTATAAGTGAATAAGATCAATTAAAGTTGAAAACGATTCATTAACGTGTGTTGGTTCACTTATTAACTGGTGCAAGTTATAGAGATTGGTGATGCCTGTTAAGATCCTTGTGTGGTGAACTTTGGGAGAATTGAAAACTTGATCTTTATATTATCGAATCCTCTTTAAAGTGTATATGTATTATTATTATGTAGTAAAACCTTGTGGAAACAAATTTTAATCGCTTTTTTCCCGTCTGAATTCATGTGCCTTGAAAAATGTCGAAGACCTCTACTTATTGAGGGAATGGCTATGAAAATGACCAAGGTCTTAATAAAGGGTTCGGTAACAACTTGAGCAGCGGGTGATACCAGCTAGTTCAAGAATTACAAAGCGAGTGAAGCGACAAGTAAGTAAGCTTTTATAAACCTACATACAAACTTTATGCATGCTCAGCCACTTGCCAGATTTTAACACAATGACGATCGAAGATTCAATTTCAATAGGGTATAATTCATGATTATTATATATTTTTATTATGTCTATCTCAAAAGCAAAGCGATGTTATAACCATACCTAGGATATTAAAAATTTATTCTTCTCTCAAAGCCCACACCACTTAGCTGATAATGTTACTGGTATTATAGTTACCCACTAATCCTTACTCGATTCAGATTTGTAATTTTTCGGGTAACTAACTAAATTAATTGGACCAAGTATGTTATGAATAAGAACAGAAAAAAGGCATCTTCAATGTGACATAGTCATAGTATGTACTGTTCAAGCACAGTAAATATATGACATTTATATACAAATTATAGTCTATTCTCTGTCTTGAGTTGTCATGTACAGTGGAACCCCACCCATTAATACGGCCAACAGCCACTTTTTTGTTGCCTGATTGAAAAACTTCCTTACTTTTTAACCCCGTATTATGGCCAGGACAAATAGGTTACAGTTTAGATCTTAATGTAATTACTGTAAAGTTATTGCTGCAAAATCTGTGATTCTTTTATTCATTCGAGTAACATTCTACAGTAATGCTTTTTGTGGAATCAGAATCAACACAACAACTTCAAACAGACAAACACGTACAGCGTGATGCGCTAAAGTATGTCCGCATTTTTTTTATAGGGGTACAGTATTAAAACGAGCCGTGCCGATAGCCTGTCTGGGGTGATATCCAGCCTCGAGTCAGTATGGCCTCAAAGGAAGATTCATTCGTCTGTACAGAGCAAAGTCACTGCCTATTTTAAAAAGTAGTTGTTACTGTACTCACTTTTCCCTATTCTACTGTTATATCTACAGTCCTGTACTACTGTATAATTTATATAAGTTTTAAAGTACTACTAAAGTTGAGTTATAGCTGAGCTCCAATAGCATCAGAAGTTTTAGAAACATTATTTAAAAATACAATATGCATTATTGCACTTAATTTGTTTAGTAGTTTCGTACTGATTAATAAAACACGTTTTTAACATATCTTTGACGCCCGTTAATACGGCCGTTAAAACGACCACTTTTGAATGTCCCTTCGGTGGCCGGATTAACGGAGTTCCACTGTATCTTGACTATTCTCTGTCTTGGGTTGTCATGTGTCTTGTCTATTCTCTGTCTTGGGTTGTCATGTATCCCCTTGAATTATGACTTCTAAACTTATTCATTATGTGGTGATGTGACAGATGAACACACGTGGGTAAAGGCCTTGAATTATCCCACCCCATTTACTCACACAACCATCTAGTTATCCATCTGTAAGCAACAGCTCTGAGCAATCTGAGAAGAGAAGAGATAGAGTGCAGGGTTTAAAATTGTAGCTGGTTTTGGATTTGAACGCGTTTGTTTTGATATTACGCAAAGCTTACTCGTTTTGAGAGACGCCATTGCTTCTAGCGGAGCTACTTGTGATAGGACAGTTTTGTACATAAGTGCTGGATAATTTTCGTGTTCGGTAATGCAACGTACTCTTTCTATGGATACATCGAACACTAGCAACTTCATGACAGCAACGGAATTCCAGAGCACCAACTAAGTTTTCGTCATGACATTTACTTCAACAACGGCACCTGCATATTGTAAAAGTATTGCTTTTCATATGATTTTACCTTGTCCTAAACCTTGAGAGACAAAGGTTATAATTTCCATTAATGAACTGCAACGTGTCTTTCATATCTCCTTGCCAATATGTCTGGAGTAAGGCCATCAATATCAACATCTTCCTCACTATAACTTGCTTCTTCGCCGCTTTCCGAAGCTATCGGTTCGTTTTGGTATGGTTCGATTTGGCCAGCTATTTCCATCTCTCCTGAATCTTCATATTCTGAAGAACTATTCCTACAACTACTGACTTCGGATGATGCATCTGACATTTGTTACAACCGTATTTTTCGTCTTAAAAGGAGCTATCATTCCTCAAAGCCTTCATCTTTCTCTAGTAAAGCAACAACATTATGACGCTTCGCAAACAACTTAATGTCACAGGACTGAAACTCATCCCAGTCCCGGGGACAAAAATGTTGTCAAATTCCCAGTCTTTTACGGCTAAAAAGACATTTTACTCTCTTTACTTGACGATTTTACCCTACAAATATTGATCTACACATTTAAAACTATCAAAATCAGCCCAAAACGTTTTCATGTCACATACACTTTAAAAATAAAAACCATTAGGTTAAATGTTAAAAAAAAAAAATTTTTTTAAAATCTACTAGCTTTAGCTGTTGTATCACAGCGCGGGACAATCGCAACAGAGCTAGGCTCCAGCCTAAGTGAAAGCCCAAAGATTGAATTAGAATTTAGTAGTTGATTTTTTAGGAGGGAGGAAAACTAGAGAACCCCGAAAACCCTCCAAGCACAGGACCACCACCGGTGCTTCCCTTTCTAGATTTCCTAAAAAGAAAAATGGCCATGGGAAGTGCAGAAACCCTTACCTCCAGGTGATTCGAAAATGTTCACTTACTCTTTGAAATATCAAATGATTTATTTAATGTTTTAACACCGAAAGTGTATCGTTAGAAACATTAAAGTTGATGAAAGTTGTTTGGATTCAGTTTTAAAAAGTGCGATAATGTAACTTTTTTTTTCTTGATCCTCTATCTTTACATCACCTTGGAACCGGAAGCAGCGGAGGAGTTTTCCTAAGGAGTAGGCAGGATCTAAAAATAACTTTTAGGGAATACCGATATTCCAAGAATAGCAGGGGAGTTCATCTCTGACCTTCATGGTATCTTTACGATATATAAAAGCAAAACATTGAGTTTGAAAATTATTTCAAATAGACCTTTGATGCTTGTAATGAAACAAGTCAACCTTCTTCTCTGGCAGATAATTTAGAAAGTCCTTTGACAGTATTGCAGTAATTGAATTTCCACCATTGTGATAATAATAAAAAAGGTATTTAAATCGAGGGTAACAGCTGTTACTAACGTAAATATATTTTTTACAATAATTTATATTTGCACTCGTACCTTGTATCGTAAAAGACATCAGCTAAAAATGACTAAGGGTTGCTTTGTCATCATTCCTTCTTCAGAAGACTATGCACTGCATAGCAATTCTGAAAATTGTATCAAGCCTTTGGTCATAATCACCACGTCTAAAAACAAGGTACCACATCATCAAAGAGTTGAAGAAGTAAAATATCTACTTAGTATTTGTAAAAGTGAGAGTGCACTGTATCACGGGCCACTCTGTATCACGTCCAGTCTTCAAATGTTGTTGAAATTGGAAGTGCAATTTCTTTAGACTTTGGGTGTGACTTTAGTTTTTTAATTTCACCAACGAATAGTTGTATAGAAGTTGGCAAACATTGGTCTGTACAGTAGGACCACAGATTCTTGGATATTGAGGGAAACATGGAATGGCCCTTGCTAAGGAAAAATAGATGGTATGTGCTAAGGGCCAGTTTTTGGATTCCACTAAAAAATAAAATAAAATTGTTATGTTTTATGTTGAGGCTAACGTGGCATTTTCCTCATCTTACCACTGAGATTATATGAATATTAGCATATGACGCTTCAGGCAGTATGTTGAATATCCATTTCTTGGAGTCATCTTTTATAATTTAATTATTTACTTTTCCTATGTAGGGAAATCTCCTTCTATAATTAAACTATACTAAGTTTACTCAAAGATGAGAATTTAATTCCAAGGGTTTTCGCCCGGAATAACCTCGTTCCCAAGCACTATAACTTATCTATATTTCTATATCTTTAAGTTTACTCAAGCAAGCTTGGTGCAACTATGGTGATATCGTTAAGATGATGTATGTAATATATTGCCATGCAAGCCCTGGGGAAACTCGTCAACCAGCCAGGTAGCTCAGTGTTATGCCTGCCTCCATCTCAGTAAGCACTGTTAGAAAAAAATATCGAGATTCTTTTACTTTTTTATGCCAAAATTACCTGATTGTATTATGTTACAATATTGTTACTTTGTATGTGTACATAATTGCCCTAATCTAAAACACTTCATATTCTATTATTTAGGGTATTATTTAGGGTAAGATTTTCCAACTTTCCTTGGCAAATGACGTCAAGTTCTCTGTATTTCCTTTGCGACTCTTGCAAAAACCGCCTGATGCTGAATCCACTCCTTACTAAAAATTATAAATGCCCATCAACATCTATTCCACCCCTTGCATTAGCAAAGAATCAGTTTTACTTGCACATTCCTATGAATGGCACTTATCTTTTTTTGGAATAGCATTGACACTTGTGTGAATGTCGAAGTCCACATGTGGTAAGATGTTGATATCACTCTCTCCTTTAGACTTTTTGTTATAGTGTATGAAGTGGATGTCATCCTTCAAGATGATTGTAAGAGGTTTGTCGTTTCAACCGAAAACAGCACGTAAGTGGTCATGATTTTGAATGGTAATGAATTAAAGAGCATGACAAAAACGTATACCGCGGGGAGAGGTGATTATTGCTTGAGGGCCTATTGAATGTTCTTGGCAAATTCAACTTCTTCCTCCCCCCCCCCCCCCCCCCCCCCCACGAGCTTAAGGAAAGGCGGGATGTTTTATGTGGTTGACACCGACATTCAATCCTGAAGACCTACCATCCCCCTCTTCCTAACTGTGTCCAGGGGTCTTGCTAATTGCTGGCGTAGTAGGATCAAGAATGCATCGATTTTCGATGTGTCCTTGGCGTTTCTTTTCTACGTTTGATTACATCGATGTTTGCTTGTTTCGCGTATTAAGTGATTATTTATCTGGTAGAAATTGTTTTTTATTTTATATTTTAGAAGAGCTTTCGTTCCTTGTCATGCATCTTTGGGAAACATAAGACCGGTTAAGTCGTCTCCCATCAGTTTGATTTTCAGGCTTACAAATAATTCGAAAGTAACATATATTAAAGTGAATGCCTCGTTATCTAGTTGGGCTTTCAACGAGAGCATCCTTGGCTTCAATTCGTCTAGTTCTTCAGCCTTCACAAGACCGAAAACGATGTATTTTGCTTTGTTTCTGTTCAACTGTTCACAATCTGGTTCGAAAATTTTAAGTTTTTATTTCGCACGAGACATGTTATGATTTTTGCGAGATCCTCGTCAATCCATGTATTGTTTCTTTATATTTCAATTCCCCTTTTAACCTTTGGTGTCCATCCCAAAAATCGGCCATTTTGACCCTCCCATACTTAAAAAATAATAAGTTTTGATTGAGTTAAGCAAATTTGGTATGTCATAGATAAATTTAAAGCTTAATATATACACTAACCAAATACACTCATTTCGGTGGCGTCAAAAGAGATATTGATATCTTAATTGGCTATTATTTATTTTTTTCCCATTTTTTCGTAATACCATTCAAAAATGTACTCAACACCAAAAAAGTGGCATTTATATACAGTTTTCAGGGAATCATTCTGAAAACAAAAGATAGGTAATCATTTGATAAAGCTATATAAAAAATCAGACCAATACCTTGAATATTGAAAAAGATAAATTCGTTATTAATTTCCTTATTAAACTCCAAATTTAATAGAGATTTAGATAGTTTACAGCACTACTGTAAATTTGTAGTTTACATGAACATTTAATTTCCCATAAATGCCTGTAAAAGCTCAGTTTATCGTCATAGTAAATTATCTGTAAATTTAGCAAAAAGTTTATATCTACAAGAATTAAATTTCAAGTGAATTAATGTCAAATTGCAAATTTGTTGATCTGCAAGTTTCACTTAAAGCTATTGTAAATGTTAAATTTAACAACATTTAGTTTTAAAAACTGTTGGAAATTCCAATTTTGATATTAATTAAATGCCAGGTAAACAATATCATAAATTCCATGTTTAGCTTCTATAAAAGCTATAGTAAATGCAATGGTGATTTACTTATTTACAAGAAGTATATTTCAAGCAAATGTATATTTCAAGCAAATCTAACGTAAACTTGAAACATTTTATAAAATTTTAATTAAGATTTGACCATGAAGGAGGTTTTGTTTTATATCTGATATAGATTTTTTTTTCATTTGCATAAACTTTAACTTGGATTTTCTCTATCAAACTTGGTTCATTTCGTAAAGCATTCAGTACAATATGAGAATATACATCATGAGTTTTTTAAGCCATTCAATAAACTCGCAGGTCGTGTTTTATCAGGTCTTTTGTTTCTAAATCCTGATAAAACACTTCTGTAGTCATTTCTGAATTGAATATCAAATAAAATCTTTATGTAGACCCTAACAATCCCTTTTCAATTCCTAGAAGCAAGAAAAAATCACTTGCTATATACAAAACAAATCCTTTATTATGAATTCGAAGCAAATGCAGTACGTTCAAAATGCAGTTACAAAGTGGTGTTGCATAATAGTTTCTAAATGTAATTCCAGTGCAACTATACAGAAACTCGTAACTATACATTACATATCTTACATAAAGTAGCTTCTAATGCAAACTCTCATGGCTTGATGATCATACAGACATGAAACTGTAAATAATACAAGGTCTTAGGTAGAGTAGCATGTAGATCAAGCAAATGTGCCTTTCCTTGCTCTTGGGTCTCAGCATTGTTGTTTTTCTGGTGACCACATGATATGATGATATGATAACTATTGATATACTTAAAACCTTATATTGTAATGGTATATATATTTATAATCAAGTTTAAGTGTCAATAGGGAGACTTTGGTGGTGGAAACGTACTATATACCTTCAACATTTCAAATGACATTTTGTAGGAGAATAGACAAATTTACCTTCGTTTTCGTTGTTGTGCCCTTTAAAAACCATGTGATACCACTCTTAGCATGTTTATAATAAATTAAAAGAACAACACTCAAGGGGACAAGTGGTCTGAAATGGGCAACTTTCACTGGTGATGTAAAAGGTGAAACCGAAAAGCTATCTTGGGAAATTATGCATGTAGATTCACAACAAGAATGGTATGAGCATTGAAGTAGCGTGTTTGGTTCAAAGGAATTATGTGTTGATTTGGCTCTACACGGGCATAGTGTAAAGGCTAAAACTTTATTCACACAAATCAGTCCAATACCATGAAAGCTTTCTTTCTTTTTTATTAAGCTTACTTATTTCTTTAATCGTGCAAAATTTCTGCTTTGAGTCCGTGTACATGAAATAAGATACATTTGTTGCTTTTCTGAGTAATAAAGAACTTTTTATAATATTATAAATTTGCAATTCATTCATTACTGTTTTCTCATCACAATTAAGACGCAGTCTCTATGGACAAAAATGTTTTGCATACATCATTAGTTTTGCACCAAAAGCAAACATTGGGAAACGTATTTTCCATATATTTGAAGTCGCATATGGCTGAAATTCCAATCTCCATTAAACTTGAAAATAAGTTGTTGATTAATTCACAGTCAATGTGTGATAATTTTAAGTTTTTGATGCAAATGACCATTACGTTATATTTTGTAACTGTGTGAGACAGAGCATCACCACCTAATTCACATTTATCAAAAGACGTTTATCAAATAAAGACTATCCAATTGTGCCAGCTGAATGCCTTTCTGTGAAATATTTTTGCAGTTCGATATGTTCAAGGAGAAGACTTGACGGCACCCAAGAGAAATAGAAGGCTGCCACTAACGTTTAACTCTTTTCAATGCTCAAGTAAGCTGATGCCAGCACACTGTTTTTCGCTATTCCTCTTGTATTTGCCTGGTTCAATATTAAAAGATACCTCTTTAGCATGGGTAGATGAACAAACTTCCACGTTCTAATCCCGTTCATTAAAGTAAACGACTTGACTGTTCCTTTTGGAGCCATTCTCATTACATCTACAGCTTTCTGTAAAGACAACGGCCAGTACTTCTTTCCATCGATAATTATCGATCGAAGGAATTTCCTTGTCATCTTAATTGTAGTATGACAATACACCAGTTGATGAAATCTTCTTGAAATCACCGAAACAGTTTTGAATAAAAAACACTCAGGTAGATTTGAAAGTATATGTCAAATCGCTTCGTCTGGTAGATTATTCATTTCTGTGGAAATAACGACTAGATCGAGTGCATCGAGCATTAGGAAACGAAAGACAGCTAATTTTGACACAATCGCCAGTTTTTATAGTTAGCATTGGGGCAAAAAGTGAGCGAATCGATCGCATATGGGGCGCGATTTGTACGATTTCCTTTCATCGAAAATTACTGCCGTCATATGATGGTGCAAAACCTCTATTATAACCTGGTACCAAGATCTTTATAAAGGCAGATCAATAAATGGTACGGACTTGATAGACGTATAAAGTCCAAAAATTCAAATTTAAATTTATTAATATATAAATAGTGTAATATTCTTCCCCGGGTATTGTTATTCATGAGATGGAAATGAGAAATGGAAGATTGCGATGGCCGGGGACACACCTAGGTCAAGGCAAATGTTTATGGAATCCAATTCAAAACCGGTCTTCCTATGGGTGGGCAGGTGGGGCACACTCAATGTTTAGCAAGTGGCTGCCTCGAGTAGAGTGATACTAGGACCACGTGGTGTCCATTTTGTTATCTCATTTGCATAATCCCTAGGGAATCACTTTACATATGAAAATTAAGTTTGCATAGTAAATATATAAATTATTATAGTTAAAAAGTTTCAAAATGCTAAAAATTTATGAAAAGCTATGTATAATTTTAGTACTATGTAAGCGGCTGCCTTGAGTAGAGTGACACTAGGACTACGTGGAGTCTCTTTTGTTATCTTATTTGCATAATTCCTAGGGAATCACTTTACATATGCAAATTAAATTTTCATAGTTAATATAGAAATTATTATACTTAAAAATTTTCAAAATGTTAAAAATATATTTAAAGCTATGTATAATTTTTGGACTATGATACTAGTAACTTGCATTCTAAAAGGAAAATGTGTAATTCCAGAAATTATCCTGTATCATCTACATCACCGAGAAATTTGGAATTTCTGGGGGTGGATGGCTGAGGGAAAGACAAAGTTACTGTGTTAGTATGGAAGAAAAGTGGAATTTCCAAGGGTAGAGGGACGTCTTAAATCCTCCATGGGGTTATGGATAATTCCTTTAACTACACAAAGAGGCTTTGCACCATCCTGTGATGGCAGCCATGAAGGAGGCAGGAACAATTGAAACTGGTTGAATCTGATTTACACGAGAAAGAATTCAGTTTCCCAGGGAAAAAGGCTATTGGTGTGCCTCCTGTTATTGCTGCCAACATGTGATGGCGCAAAGCCTCTATAAAGCTTTTAATTATTTTTGTTTACATAAAAAGGTATCGATAGGATTAAGGCATCTCCTCCACTCCCTACTTTTGTCACTTTCAGTAGTAAAACTGAAAAAAAGTATTACGCTAAAAATGTTTGGCCACAACATTAAGAGGCCTCTTTCCTGCCCCTCCATTCACGCTACAAAAATTTAGTTCATTCTTATGATCAGGGCATAAAGCTCTTTCAAAAGGGATACACAAAAGTTAGTTCTTGACTTTGAAGAAAAAAGGTCGAATACTAGTGTTTCATTTGGGAAGTTTGTGGGTCGTTGATGAGGATGCAACGCATGTAGGTTGGATGGGATTATCACTGAGGGGGATGGGTAATATATCCATGGCATTGGTTAAAGAATCGACAGGCTTAGTGTAATCAGTGGCAGTTAAAGAAGAAGAGGATATAATGTGACTGGTTAGAAAATGGGAAAGGAAGGGGATGTATTATTAGATGTGTAAACATTTGTGATATGTTGTCCTTTGAGGGTTTGCTGTGGGTTAGCGTTTGTATATCAGGATTAGTGGATGTTGAAGGACCAGCCTCAAACAACTCACTAAAGCTGGGATATGAGGGCATTGAATGTGTTAAGTGCATGTTTGTTTGTTGTGCCTGTAGGATGTTAAGTATTGCAGCTTTGATTAGAAATGATTATATCGAAGTTATATTTGATTGTGGTTAGCTGGTTATAAATTTCAGTGACTTCTGATGAAGACATGGATTGTGGTGGTATGATGGGTTGTGGTGATATGATGGGCTGTGGTGGTATTATGGGTGATTTTTTGATCTTGTTGATGGCTTTCTTGTCGCTCTCTGATGGTAGCGATTTCGCTTCTAACATTTCCAGCACTTCTATTTCTTTTAGTTTTAATGCTTATTCATCATCTGCAAGTGAATGAATATCATATATAGTCAACAGTTATTATTTATTACTTAATGTACTAATAAATTTATTTTTTGTTAAACCATTTTTGCCCTAAAATGGTCAAAATAGCGGAAATTCGCGAACACGTTAGTCTCCTTCGTTTGCAGCCGTTTTTAGTCTCGTTCCATTCTCCTTCGGTCCTCTTGTTCGGGCCCATATAAGACAAAACTTGCGGCTTCGGAATCTTCGAGTTAGTTATATTTATTAGTATTCACTGCTTACTTGACAGTAACTGACTAGTTACATAAGAAACGAACTTTTCCTTTTATACTTTGAATTAATTAAGTTTATTGGAACCTCTGGGGACGCTGGACAATCCGCCCCCGCTTTGTCCTTAATACCGTATTACTTTTACGGACTTGTACATCCTCCCCCTTAAATGGCGAGGAGCCATTTCCTATCTTATCAAACTTAGAAGGTCTATTCTCAGTGACATTAACTATTTGAGGGTTTTTATCTCGTATGTTCTTAGACATTAGAGAACTTTAGCATCACGTTTTTTCCTGAAACAGCAAACGGCAAACTTCAAAAAATGTCACGTGACCAAGGTCTTGGAGTCAGGTTTCACGTTCGTGGTCTGCGTTTGTACCTGAAAACCATCGTCTAGAGGTTCGTCGTTTACGGCAGATGCTTTAAGCGTTTCAAATGAATTTTCTCACGTTTGGAACCCAAACTTGTGTATTTAATTTATTTGAAAAGGGGCTTATTTTTGCTAAAAAGCTGAAGTGACATAAGCTGAATGAAAACAAACATGGCGGCTCCACGTGCACCTGCTAACTAAAACTTTTACTGGTTCGATATTTCAGGTATTAAAGACTAAACTAGCAAGAAAAAGGTAGCAGATCTTTTAACAT
This sequence comes from Actinia tenebrosa, assembly GCF_029948245.1. Lineage (NCBI taxonomy): Eukaryota > Metazoa > Cnidaria > Anthozoa > Actiniaria > Actiniidae > Actinia > Actinia tenebrosa. The sequence continues at coordinate 3,990,114 of NW_028292577.1, read as the reverse complement.
CATCTTCTTTTGAGATATGGCTCCGTTTCGTTAGCCATTACAGATGCACGACTTGATGCTCGCCCAAGAGGTAGCTGCACACAAACCTTCAGGAAAGGCTGAATGGGAAGAAATTGCTCAAACGTTGAGTAAAGTGTTTTCTAAAGAAGACAAAAATGTCATTCTAAAAGGGAGAGGCTGCAGAGAACACATGGAAAGACTGTTAGAAAAGTATAGAGACGAGGACAAGAAGGCTTTGAAAAGGTACACTGGTAGTGTAGCTTTGGAAAATGCTGAATATTAGACAGTGGAATAGTAGTAGTCAATGGCCGGTTCGAGCACACTTTTGCCTTTGGATATATGTTTTGATTTTACGGTTGATTTTTAGGCTTAATATCACTCGATAAAAATAGCCCCTAGATATTATTAATGAAATCAAAAAATGAAATACAAATGTTTAATATCAATTGATAAAAATATTGTCTTGATATTATTAATGAAATAAAAATGGAAATTCCAATGGTTGATTTATTTATGTTTTTTAATGTTATCAAAGATAACATTAGTCAATTAAGGAATGGTTTAAAACCATTCCACATCCTTGGTTAAAAAAATAATTATATATAAAAGTGGCTTAAAGAAATAACACATATATATATTATTTAAAAAAAATGTTCTCGGAAAATAGATATAAGGTGAAAGCGATTAATAATAATATGTCAAATAATATAATGGATCAACCAGTACCAGAAATTAAGGTACCAATTTTAAAACCAGTGCAAGTGACAAACACACCAAGCCAAAGCATGATCAAAGCAGCCACAGACAGTGTTCAGAAGCAACTAAATAAGTTTGCTGACTGGATTATGTCATATGTTCCTCAAGAGGTCAAGAAACCAGCTAATAAACGTTTGGATGATTTGAAAACCAAGGTTAATAATATTTATAACAGTCTGAAGAACCCAGAGACTGTACAAAAGAAGCTAAAGGTTGTACACAAGAAAGAGTCAGCAATGAAGGGCTTTCTATCATCTTACAGAATCAAAGGCGAGGAAAAGATTGGACCTAAATCGTTTATAGAAAAATATAAGATCGCAGTTATTGAAACGATTAACAAACAACAAAAACCGATAAAGATGAAGCTGATTTTAGAATGTGAGTTTTATAAAGAGGAGAATAAAGAGATTGTATACACATTTGGGTATTTTCATAGTAATATAGTTATTATTACACAAGCTACAAATATGGAAGATGTTTATAAGACATTGACAGATGATATATTAGAAAAGTTTAGTAATTTCCAAAATAGTGGGTCAGGATGGATATTTAGCAAGGTTCTTAACTTTGATATTCACATTGATAAATATAAACCTATAGCAGCAAGATCATATATTCCACTACCAGAAAAACTAAAAAGTAAAGAGGCTATTGTTAATCCTATTAATAAAGATAATGAATGTTTCAAATGGTCTATAACAGCAGCTATATACCCTTCTAGTAAAAACCCAAATAGGATAACAAAAGCCATGAAATCAAACGCAGAGAAATTTAACTGGGATGGTATTGAATTCCCTGTTCAGCTCGATAAGATTACTAAATTTGAGATTAATAATCCAGGATATCGAGTAAACGTGTATACATATACTAATGAGACTGTATCTATTAGAATAAGTGAGGTTGAAAATGAAGATAGTAAGAAAACAATAAATCTTTTATTAATATCAAATGAAGAAAATAACCACTATTGCTGGATAAAAAATATGAGTAGGTTAATATCATCTCAAGTAACTAAAAATGGGCATTGTAGGTATTATTGTGAACGATGTGTCAACTCATTTAAAACGAAAAAGGCTTTAGACATTCATTATGAGTATTGTAAGAATCATGATGCAGTTAAAATAACATTACCAAAAAAGGGTTCAACAATCTCGTTTAATAATTATAATCACTCTATGCGAGTCCCATTTGTAATTTATGCAGATTTTGAATGCTTCACAGAGAGTATCAATACATGTCAACCAAATGATGAAAAATGCTATGTATCTACTTGCAATGTCAACAACCACAAGAGCATATTTGTATATCTTTCGTTTCACTGTATCATGAGGTAGAAATAGTAAGTCTGCCTGATGTATTTGATTAACTTTCTCAACATTCCAATGGTATCTAGGAATATACTGTGGTTTAGGTAAATATATCTGCCATAATGCTTGCTTTTCCAACCATTTTTTAACAATATTTTTATCAATATTGGTGGCGTCAGCTAGTTTATCAATAGCTTCATAACCTTTCCAATAGCCTTGTGGACTATAATAATGGTTTGATAATTTTTTATTATCCATATAAGTTATATAAAATAATAATCTTTTATAATATTATATAATGAGTCAATCAATAAGCGAGGTCCTTGATATTAATAGAGAGACAAAGAAGGCATTTGCTCTAAAAGCCGAACGAACACTTCACCGTGTAACCTTTAATCCGAGTAACGCAAATCCAGGGGAAACGTTGTACGTTCACATCCCAAAATTGAGTGAAAATATGGTCTATATACCTGGAAGTGTAGCTCTTATTTTTAATCTTACCTTAACTATGGGGCATGCAAACAACACTTTGGTTAATAACATTTCAAGAAACTTAGTGTCGCGTATGAGAGTGCTTTATGGTGGAGAAACTTTACAGGATACGAACCGCATGGACTTATACCAAACTTACCATGATTTATTCCTGATGAAAAGGGATCGTGAAAATATGCTAAGAGAGGGAATTTCCTCTGTGAATATGAGAAAGCTAAGAACAGCCGCGGGGGATAAATCATCCACAGATCCAAAGGAGGTTGCATTAGCTGACATCTACAGCAAAAAATATCGTTTAGCCATTAATCATCCTATCTTAGACGACCACGGTGCTTTTTATCCTAGGGCGTTATCCAACACCATAACATTCGAAATTACCCTGGCAGAGAGTAAGAATATTGTTATCACCAGTGACAACTCGAAAGGTCACAATTATAGCCTTTCTAATATTGAATTGGAGTATGAGTGCATTCATAGTGATTACCTTGCCAAAGAGGTGCTGGCCAACTATCAGGTAGGAAAAGGATTCTACTATGAAAATGTGCTACTGCATAAGACACTTACTATTACCAAAGCCACAGATTCCGTGATTAATGAGCATGTTAATATTCCAAGACGGTCTATGACGGGAATTCTAATGTTGTTTACAGAACCTTGTGTCGTTGGTGCAAGAGACTCGGAAAAGTTTGTTTATCCAGCTCTTACTGGTGTGAATATCAATGTAGATGGCATGCCTAATAAGCTATTTAGCAAAGGGATGTTAGGGACAGACTTTTGGTCTGCAATAGTGAAAAAGATGGGTGTTACTGATAACGTGGTGCAAAAAGACTTTTATAGTGATAAGTTTGCTCTATGGATTGATCTAAGAACGTATTACGATAAGGAGCTTCATGGCTCCGGCCTTCTGTTGAACTCTACAAAAGATGGGGTTAAACTAGAGCTCAAGAGAACAGCTGCAGGAACTGGCAATATTAATGCCCACATTTTTGTCATTGCTGATGCTGTTATGGAGATTCAAGATTCAAATCTGAAATCAATTATGTATTAAAAATTAAATTACTATTAATAATATATGGAAGAATTAAAAGATAAATTACCGTTTCACTGTATCATAACAGGACCTACGAACTCAGGAAAGACTGAATACCTGATAAGTCAATTAAGAGGTGTATATAGAAATGTTTTTGAATATATAGTATTAATTTGCCCGACTTTTGTAAAAAATAAAACGTATCAAGGGTTTGGTAACAACGATCCAAGGTTTATTATTATGACACCAGACGCTAGTAATATTGATGAGATTAATGATATTTTATCAGATGTCACAACAGTATTTACAGGTTATAAGACATTAGTTATTCTTGACGATTGTGCATTTAGTAAAGATCTCAAACAGAGATCTAACCAATTTATTAATTTAGCATTTAGTGGAAGACATGAAAATATTAGCCTCTGGGTTCTTACACAACAGCTGACAGCAATTGCAAAACCATTTAGGGAGAATGTGGGTTGTATCATTAGTTTTTTCACACCGAATAAAATATCAAGCTATGGTGTTGATAATAGAATTGAAATTAGTGTAAAGGGTAAGGACTCTTGGCATAGCATTTATAAAAAAGATGGAACATTAAACAAAAATATGTCTAATGTAACCAAGAATGCTTTAGGAAAGGAAGCAGATACAATAATAACTGAAAATGAAAGTAAAATTAATAAGAATAGTGATAAAATTTCTAAGTTGAAAGAAAAGATTGAAGATATTAATGAAGAGGATACACCAGATGTAAAAACAAAAAAAAAGAAATTAAATGAAACATTTGAAGAGCAAATTCAGGAATTAGAGCAAGAACGAGAGCAGTTACGAGAACAAAATGAGGTAATAGAGGAACGTCTTACTTTGAGAGAACGTATTAAGAGGATCTTCAAAAAGTATGGATTTACTGCTTTTTCTGTGGTATCTGCTGTTGGTGTTGTTATTGGAGTAATTGTAAGCAACTTGAAAGCTAGGTTAACAAGTGTTGCAAAGGGTGTTGGAAACGGTTTGAAAACCATTGGTAAAAAGCTTGGTGAGATACTTCCTGGTATGGTTGGCGCTATTGCTAGTTTCATATTCAAAACAGCTGGACAAGTCGTTTCATTTGTTGCCGAACACGTTTGGCTCCTTATAGTGGCTGTTGTTTTGTATTTTGTAGAATCATATAAAAAGAAAAGATAATTATATATTATATATAAATGACAATATTACACATTGATAAAACAGTAGCTGATAACACTATTTGGTTTGATACCCCGATTCAAAAAAGTAAGCAGATATCACTAATATCCTGTAATTTCGTAAATAAGATGATGAATCTTAGTAGTGAAGGAACCATCTCAGATTCAGAAGGTAATGTACTATTAAGAATTCCGAAAGGTAATTACTCTAATGTTACTCAAGTAAAGAGTATAATTGATAAAGCGTTGTTTATTGGTGAAAAACCTGCTAGCATAGAGGGAAACTATCTTATCCCAAGCGTTGATATTAAACTGAATGATTCATTAGCAAAGCTATTAAATCTCAACACTAATCTCAAAGCAAAATCGAGAAATGAAGTAAAAATATCTAAAACCCCAATTGCTATATATATGCATTGTGGCGCTATTGATTCAAAACAGGTAATATGTAGCAATAAATATTCCCAGGTGTTGGCTTATATCAATACAAAAAGCCTCAATGATACAATAAGCTACAATCCAGAGCAGTTATACATACCTGCTAATCATGGCTATATCAATAGTATAAGAGTATGGGTTACTGACACTAATAATCAATTAATCAAGGATGGTTTATATCCAATGCATCTAGTATTGGAAATCATATAAAAAATAAAATAGTAATTATGATTATATAATGACTGATTATGATACGATTTATCCTGAGATTCCTCAACCATCTGGGGAAAACTTTCGACTTCATAAAGTAAATATGGTTCTATCTCAGCTTGGTAGTGAGCTTAAGCATTATGAACATGTTAGAAAAAAATATTCAAGAGTAAGATCATTCTTTCATTCAACAGCTATAACTACAGGAACCCTAAGCGGATTATTCACAGCTTCTGGAATAGGTACTACCCTAACAGGGCCGGGTGTTGTTGTTGGAGCGCCTCTAAGTGCTGTTGGGGGTGTTCTAGGACTGGTTTCAGCTGGTTGTGGTATTGTGACAAAACGGCTTACTAAAAAGATATCAAAGCATGAGAAAACCATTCAACTAATCAAATCAAAGGAGAACACTATTAGTGGCCTTGTTTCGAAAGCATTGCATGATAATCAAATTGATGAGAAAGAGTTCGAATTGATCATGACTGAGTTGACAAAATATGAAAAGCTTAAATCTAGTATCAGACGTAAGAAAAACGAAAACTTTTTAAAAAACGAACCCGTCGACATAGAGAAACTAAGGGAGGATTTGAAAAAGGAGCTTGTGAACCAACTCGTAAATCAAAAGAAATAACTCTTTCCTTCAACAGAGACCCGTATGGTGGATACATGTATAAGATTAGATATGACAAAGAAATCAATTAAATACATAAAAGTTAATCTTATATTATTTAATTATAATATAAGATGACAGAAGAAAATGTTAAAACTTTCAAAAAGTATTAATAATAATACTGTATTCAAAAAAATGTAGATTACATATTTTGAAAAGGAAGACATTGAGGTTAGCCCTATATAAGTCCCCTAATTTAAAATAAATAAATAATTTTAAGAACTAATAATATATATATATATATATATGTACAATACTAACTTCAAAAAATGTTCATGTGTTTCTTAAGTCTTGTTTTAAATTTATTTACGTTGGGTTCATCTGTATGATTTACTACGTTATTAGGAAGATCATTCCAAGATTTGATTATTCGCACAAAAAAAGAATATTTGTAACAATTTATTCTAGCAGATTTGGTCTGTATTTTAAATTGGTGATTAGCTCTCGTTTTCGTACTTTTACAAAGTTCAAAATAGTCACTGAAATCTAGACCGTTCATCTTGTGTACAATCTTATAGCACTCAACTAGAGAGAGGAATTCCCTTCTAAGTTGCAAAGAGTTCCATTTGAGTATCTTACATCTGTCTTCATATGCCATCTCTTGTCGTTTTTGACCTAGTGCGATGCGTGACGCTCTTCGTTGTATAGATTCAATTGCATGGATATCCTTTACTAGGTGTGGTGCCCAAACTGGGCATGCATATTCCAGAATGGGACGGACCAGTGATTTATAGAGTATGGAAAAGATTTCCTTATTTCTACTACCCGTGGTACGTTTAACTAAACCAAGGACTTTATTTGCTTTATGTACAATTGCTTCTACATGTTTGGACCAACTTAGATCGCTCGACATTATAACTCCAAGGTCTTTGTAGTTATGTACGTTCTTTAATGCTGTGTCGGATATGTGATATTGTGTTCTATTCTTATCGCCCTTATGAGTTATCCTCATGGCTTCACACTTTTTAGGGTTAAACTTGACTTGCCAATCCGCCGCCCAGTCTTCTAAAGAAGCAAGGTCCGACTGTAGAGCTGTTACATCCCCAACGTCGGTTAGTCGTCGATAGATCTTAGTATCATCAGCAAACAATTTGATGCTTGATGTGGCTACATTTGGAATGTCATTTACATATAACAGAAACAAGATCGGCCCCAGAATTGAACCTTGCGGGACACCCGATGTTACTGAAGACCAATCAGAAAAGGATCCACGTATTTGCACTCTTTGTTTTCTATTAGTTAGAAAATTCCTGAACCACAATAGTAATAGGCCCTTTGCAGCTAGTGGTCACGTGCTTGGATACCGCTTAGCAACACAAAACTGGAGAGCAAGCCTTCCAGTAAACAAAAGTTGTAATAGGTCAAGCACGCGTGGTTTTATACGATAGTTTCATCGTTCAAAACGCTTAATCCTTTTGCCCTATCTACAAACACAGTAAGATAATCTTAAATTCTCTCCTTTGGACTCGATTTTTGGTTCGAAGTAACGATATTCTTCGCGTTATCGCGAAAAAATTGTCACCGCCGGCCCGCTCGACGGCTGAAAAACATGGCGACTTCGCAAGGTATGTACTTCAAAACTCTCCTTTTTTTTGGTTTCTTTTCAATTATTGGACTTCTAAAATCTCTAAAATAACAGTTTAGATTGTGAATGGTGATCGATTGTAATTGGACGGCATTTTAATGGACGATTTGTTTATTTTTTGTGAGAGTGATTCCACGTCTAAAGTCAAGACTAACCCATGTTTACATATATTCGCTGTAGATGTTAGAACTCCCCACGAGCCATCACATACCAAGAAAAATTCTTCGTACCATTGTTGTGTTCCCTTGTGTAACGGAGATTCTCGATATCATCCTGATTTAAAGTTTCACCGCTTACCAGGCCGTGCAAGGGATGAGCAATTGAAAAAGGAATGGCTGGTGAAGATACGAAGAGATGTGGGCCCACACTTCAAGGTATATAGGAATCTAACAATATCAATGCACAATACGAATTGCCTGTGGATCTTTAAAAAACTGTAATGAAGATAAAAATAGTTGAATACAGTTACATTGTTATTAAAAGGACATTTGATTTATAATAGGTTAACAAAAGTACCAGAGTGTGCTCAAAACACTTCACTGAGGAAGATTACAATCCTCCCACTGATTCTGGACGTCAGTTGCTAAAAAGAGAAGCTGTACCATCAATCTTTGACTGGTCAACCAAATCCAAAGCAAGAAGAAAGATAATTCGACAAGTAGATAGGTAATGAATATCACATATTTCTACTTCAATACATTTCATTTAGACTTGACTGATGGAATTGTACTTGATGTTTATTTTGGTTTAAACCAAAATAATTTTATAATTTTAATAATTTAGTCTTTTATAATTTTTTATTTAGTGTGAACTGAGTGTGAACTGAGTGTCATCATAATTTCAAAACCTTTTTACAGAGACACTCAGACAGATGAAAGTGATGACAATGAAGATAATAGTCCCAGCACTTCTACAACCTTCAGCATGGATGACCTACAAGCACAAGTCCAGTCACTCAGAGCACAGTTCCAAGATGCACAAAAGCAACTTGAACAAAGTAGAAATGAAACTGCAGCTGCCCTCACTGAAATAAAAAGGGTTAAAGTTGAAGCTGCAAAAGAAATTGAGGACATTAAGAGGCAAGCTGCAGAACAATTAGCACTTAATAAATTTGGGCTTGAGAGATTTGGCACAGACAATGAGATCATAAGATTTTATACAGGTTTCCCATCCTATTTACATATTCAGTTCTTTTTTAAGTTTTTGCAGCCATGTGCTGCACAAATGACATATTGTTATGCCTCTGGAGAAAGAGAAAGTAGACCAGACTCAAGAAATATGCTTCTTGTGGATGAATTGTTTATGTTTTGTGTACGCCTCAAACTAGGTCTATTCGGACAGGATTTAGCTCATAGGTTCCGAATACATAAATCGTCAGTTTGCAGGAAATTGATCACATGGACTAATTTTTTGTATTTTCTTCTTGGTAGTCAAGTGATCTGGCCTTCAAGGCAAGATGTTGATAGGTTTATGCCAGAAGGTTTTAAAAAGCTTTATGCAAGCACACGTGTCATTTTAGATTGTACAGAGATTTTTGTTCAAACACCTACCTCCCTACTACTTCAGTCGCAGCTTTATTCTAGTTATAAGAGTAATACTACACTCAAGGGTTTGATAGGCATTACCCCTAATGGAGCTATTAGCTTCGTTTCTAGCCTTTACACAGGGGGGATTAGTGATAAGGAAATCACAAGGTGCAGCGGCATTCTAGATTTGTTAGAACCTGGTGATTCAGTCATGGCAGACAAAGGGTTTGACATTGAAGATTTACTTAGGGAGAAGCGGGTAGAGTTAAATATTCCTCCGTTTCTTGAAAGTCAGGAACAATTCTAGGCCGCAGATGTTCAAAAAACAAAGACACTAGCAAGTCTTAGAATTCATGTCGAGAGGGCAATAAGAAGAGTCAAAGAGTACCACTTTTTTGATTCAGATGTGCCATTGTCCACTTTAGGTTCAGTCAATCAGTTATATACTGTAGCCTGCCTCCTTACAAATTTTCAAGGCCCACTTATTTTATCCAATGGTAATAATGAGGCATAGTGTCTGTAAGAAGTTGGTGAATGTATGATTAATGTGGCTTACATAACCCATTAGATAATCTTTAATGCAGGTTGGTTTATCATGTGTCTTGGATTGCTTTTTGTAACTATTTCAATTTGTTTGTAAATGAAAACTCAAAAAAAAAAACTAATGAACAAACACAAAATCTAAATAGCACAAATAAATATAATACTAATATGATATAAATATAATAAAAAATAAATTAAGATTATGAATTGATTTGTCATTAATAAAAATAATATAATATTTGTTATCATAAGAAATCTGGCCATGGTTTGAGAACAACAACAAAAATCTTAGTGTATTAATGTAAATAGTAATTGAAGAAAAAACTATCAACTTTGTCCTTTGCTTGCTGGAAAAACACTGAATCAAAATTAATTCTAGAGCAAACAAACAAATTTTCGTCAATGTAACTGAAAAAATCACACCATTCTAATCCTGTGAGTCCAAGCTGGCACTGGATCTGGTAATAATAAATGTCTGTTGTTTTCAGTTTGTACTGGTTAGTGTTCTGGTCCTTGGTGAGATACCTCACATTGTCAAATGATGTTTCCCCCTCTTTAACGACCTTTATTTCTAACAAGCCAAAGGGATTCTGACCATTATTTACGGCATCAAGGTCATAAACTTTCCTGTCTGGGCTACAACCTAGCCATGGGCACTTTGGGTGGACAATCAGCCCAGATGGGAAGAGGTTTACTCTTCCACCCTTTGCATTGCTAGCATAGACCATGGCAGCATGTGGTTCAAGTTCAATGCCTCTTCTCATTGCTGCAGTTTGTACAAATCTGGTGGGGTTTAGCTGATTGACAAGGGTGTCAAAATGTGACACCCGGCGAGCGACAATGCCAAATTTGCTTGCTGTTACCCTTTTTTTTCTGAGCAGGTGCCATACATCACTCTGACTTTGAGTGACTGTTTGCTGCTGCACTCTCAGTGATGACTCTGTTGTCACAGACAATGTTCCAAATATAGATTGTTGACGACTGTCAAGACAGATTGACACATTGTTATTAAATCTGTCCTCTGCACTTGAGAGGGGAAGCTCTGGGAAAGAAGTGCAAGTAAAATCATTTATGATGTAGTCAGTTGACATCTTTTGTTGATATGACAGGACACAGCCTTTTGGGACATTTCCAAACTTGCTCTGTACAAATGGGATATTGCCAAGTTGATCTTGATTGGGCAGAATGGTTGTAAAGAGAGGATAAGGTGGTTGGAAGCCGTTAAAGTGCTCTTTTGTGAGGGTAGGATACTGGGTAGATGGGGAATACAAATTACTCTTGATATATCTACTGTACGAAGCGCCAAGTTGGGGTTTTTTCACTAGCACGTCTTGTATTTCTTTTTGTGCGATTTTGGATCCTCTAGGTATGCTCCAACGCTGCTTCATGCTGGTACATGTTAGCTCATCAGGCAATGTCCGATGTCCCAGTTGCTTAAGAAGGGCTAAATAGTAAAGAAGCCCGATCACATGATGGCAGTATCCACCTGCCCCGGCTACACATGAGCACAGCCCAGACAGCAATGTCAAATTGTTGTTCTGGACTGACACCTCTAAAATGTGCGGTGGTTCAGACTTCCTCATTGAGCGGTAACACTTGCATTTAACTCTCACGCACTGGTCGGTATATATCACTAAAAAATTGGAAAAATTAGTGTGAATTGTCTGCCATTCATATCATAATGAAATAGAAAAAACATTTTGGCTATCAAGTACCTTTAATGTCATGTAAATAGCCTGGTTCCGCCATAAATTTGTACGCTTTCGAAGTGCTTGTGCAGCCAGACTTCTCTATAGCGTAGCTCCCTACATCATCGAAGGTGAGGGAAGGAAAGATAGAGATGTCTTGAGTTTCTACTTCATCTAAAACAAAAATAAATATAAAAATATCAGTACGAAGAATTTTTCTTGGTATGTGATGGCTCGTGGGGAGTTCTAACATCTACAGCGAATATATGTAAACATGGGTTAGTCTTGACTTTAGACGTGGAATCACTCTCACAAAAAATAAACAAATCGTCCATTAAAATGCCGTCCAATTACAATCGATCACCATTCACAATCTAAACTGTTATTTTAGAGATTTTAGAAGTCCAATAATTGAAAAGAAACCAAAAAAAAGGAGAGTTTTGAAGTACATACCTTGCGAAGTCGCCATGTTTTTCAGCCGTCGAGCGGGCCGGCGGTGACAATTTTTTCGCGATAACGCGAAGAATATCGTTACTTCGAACCAAAAATCGAGTCCAAAGGAGAGAATTTAAGATTATCTTACTGTGTTTGTAGATAGGGCAAAAGGATTAAGCGTTTTGAACGATGAAACTATCGTATAAAACCACGCGTGCTTGACCTATTACAACTTTTGTTTACTGGAAGGCGTGCTCTCCAGTTTTGTGTTGCTAAGCGGTATCCAAGCACGTGACCACTAGCTGCAAAGGGCCTATTGGTGTTTATATCTTCATCTTCCAAAATACAATCCCACGGTGTTTTATTAAACAGAGCTCTAAGATGATTCCAATCGGCTTTGCTAAATGCGTAGACTTCTTTTTTTGACACACGGTTTTGATAAGGATGGGTGTCCACTTTGAAAGTTATTGAATTGTGGTCGGAGAAGGGTTCTCCGACTTCGAGGTCTTTAATCAAATCAGCATTTGTAGTTAGTACAAGATCTAAAATATTCTTCTCGCGAGTAGGTTCATCAACTGATTGTTGTAAAAAGTTATCATGAATTATTTCTGAGAGAAGAGTGTGATGTTCAGAGGTTTTTGTAGGTTGGTTGGTAGCCCAGTCAAACTCGCTAAGATTAAAGTCACCAAGTATTAATAAATCCGTAGTTGAAATGTTAGTGAGACAATTCTGAAGGTCTTCTAAAGGTTTGAGATTGCTGTTTGGTGGTCTATAAAACACTCCAATGGTTAAAGGACAACTGACCCCAAAAATTGCCGTTTTTCATATAAAACTACAACGTACATAGATCACATAAATTCAACTTTGAACTCTGATACAGCTTCTATGTCGCCGAAAAGAAATAATCAATTCGCGAAAAATAGCAATAGAAGAGCGCCATATTTGAGCCCGCAATAAATTACCGCATTAATGCCGTGACGTCACAACGTGAAGCTTGCATTCCAAACTTGTTGAGTTTGTATATTTCGAGTGCTAGTCGATCTTTTAATAGTCTAAGTTAGAGTAAGTTTCTTAATCCAGATGGTCCATTGTTGTGTGCCAGAATGCACCAACCATTCTTCCAAAACTGAGTCTGTTAGCTACCACAAAATTCCTAACAAAATAGCTCTTCAGAAGGCATGGATAGCGCGGATAAAGAGAGAGAACCTGCCGCCTTTGAAGAACTGCTACGTTTGCAGCGATCACTTCGAGGATTCATGCTTTGAAGTGGATCTGATGGAGCAGTTAACCGGGATAAAAAGGAAGAGGAGATTAAAGAGCGATGCTGTTCCGTCAGTATTCAATTTTTGCAAGCCAGCTAAAAGAAGAGCTACATCAGAGAACCGGCTCAAACGCAAACAAAACGAAGAGGTGAGATAACATGTCATTTATACATAACATAGTTTACATTGTTTTTCGAAATAATCACTCATGAAAAAGACTTATTAATGCATACCGAAGCGAGTCATCAATCATTAGCTATTTATGCTTTCATAGATGAAATGTTGCTTAAAATCATAAGTATAGCTAGTAATATTTGATCGATACTTGAAATTTTCAAAATGGTTATTTGCACGTGTTTAGTTTACATTTGATATTTATTCGTAAACCATAACAATGTTGCCGTAATATTCCAAATTTGCTTGGATAAATGACCACGGAAGAATAATTTATAGCATTGTTGGTTAATATGTTTATTTTGTATTATTTAAGGTAAAGTAGGCCTCGAAGAATGGTTTATAGTATTGTTGAAAACATTGTTTATTTTTGTATTTTCAAAGAATGTGGAGCAGCTATGTGCCACAATAAATCCCTCGTGTGAAGATCCACCAAGTATGGAAACACCAGAGTTCTCTCCTGAACCACTTTGTAAGGAGATTGGTGTTCAGTGTTGCCTTGGTTGTAGATATGTTGTAACATCCACTGCATCAACTCAGACAGAGCCTGGATACTATAAAGATGCCGACACAACAACAGTTTACAATCCCTCCCCTTCACCAAACATCAGTAGAGATGAAATACTCAGTGTGAGCTTCCACGACCACAGCTACAGTACTAGCTATCACCCCTCACCAGTAAAGTCAATGCTAACAGTGTCTCCACAAAAGTCAGAAAAGTCTTTGTTTTCAGAGGAAGAGGGACTCCCACTAAGTGACGATGATGATGGTTTCATTGTTTCATCGCAAGAGACAGTTTCAACAACGGACAGTGAATTAGAGCCAGAAAACAAAGACTGCAATAAAACTCTTGAAAACCATATCAAAGAACCTAAATATTTGGTATTTAACTCTTGTTTGCAGCAGTTATTCAAGTTTTGTAGAAGCTGTGGAGCACCTATCGCTGATGTCAACTTTGTATGTCAAGGCAGCCTACTTATTGTGACAACTATATGTATGAAACATCATGCTTTGACATGGTACTCACAGCCAATGTTAAATCGCTTAGCTATTGGGAACTTGTTGATTTCCTCATCAATATTATTTACTGGTAATACTTTTACCAGACTTCAAAACTTTGCATCCTGTCTTGGCCTAAAATTTCTGAGTGAGAGGGTCTTTTACAGACATCAGGAAAGTTACCTATTTCCTGTTGTTAATGATGCTTGGAAGAGAGAGGAGGCTGCTGTAATTGAAGAGCTGTCAAATAAGGACATAGTAAATCTCAATGGTGATGGCCAAAGTGACAGTCCTGGCCATAGTGCTAAATATGGCACATATACTATGATGGAGACAAGCACAGGGAAAATTGCCACCTTCAGCATTGTTCAAGTCTCTGAAGTAACCAGCTCCAATGCTATGGAGAAAGAGGGGTTTCTAAGGTGTTTGAACACTTATAGAAGACACGGTCAGTATAAAATGTATCACAACTGACAGACACACATCCATCACCAGCACTATGGCAAAAGATTTTAGCCACATCAAACACCAGTATGATGTGTGGCATCTTTCCAAGTCAATTGTAAAAAAGCTGAACAAGAAAGCAAAATTGAAGAAAAACCAAGAGCTGGCACCCTGGATACAATCCATTTCAAACCATCTTTGGTGGTGTGCTGCTACATGTAATGGGGATGTACAACTTTTGAGAGAGAAGTGGAAATCTGTTGTTCACCATTGCGTGAACAAGCATTCCTGGAAGGATGCAGAGGTATTCAAAAAGTGTGCCCATCCTCCCCTAACCCGCAGACAAGTGCGCACCACACACTGGATCAAGCCGGGGTCACCAGCTCATGTGGCCCTAGAAGAGGTTGTCCTTCAACCAAAGTTACTTAATGACTTGGCAAGATTGACCGACTTTTGTCACACAGGAGGGCTTGAAGTTTATCATTCGATGATGCTGAAGTATTGCTCAAAAAGAGAGCACTTCTCTTACAAGGGAATGGTTGCTCGTACTCAACTTGCTGCCATTGACAACAATTTCAATACAGCTAGAATTCAAGCAATTGTTCAAAAAGGCCCAAGGAGTGGAGAAGCTCGTTATCGCAAGTGCTTCCCTAAGATGCACAAGCGCTGGGTTGTTAAGCCAGTCTTACAAAGAAAAAGCTATGCTTTCCTCCCTGAGCTACAACTGAAAGTACTTGAAATTTGTGAGGGTGGCATGGAGGCTGCAGGGGTTGACCCAATTGAAGAGGTTGAATTACCAAGAAACATTGCTAGTGTTCCTGCCCCAGACAAACAGGAATTGATTGAACGACACCGGTCAAGATTTTCTAGGTAATTAATTTAAATGGAATGTAGTAGAGACTAAAAACACTGAAATGTGTAGTGTTAAGTGATGCTAATTCTAACCATTTCCTATTTTTAATTAACACTATTTAGTAGAAAATAATGCAAAGCATCATTGGCACTCTTTTAGTGATTGTACTCTAGTGAATAGCTGTTTTGAAAGAACTGTCAAGTAAGCCTGTCGTCCCAATCCCCCTCATCTTTGAACAGTTGTGTTCATTACTGGTAATAATTACAATGCTTCTACAAATGGGAAGGTACATGACAGACCCAAGTAAAACTGCTATAAACAAAATATGTAATTAATGTGAAGGGGACCTGATTAAAGTGGTAGATAAGTTTGCAGTTTTTAGATGTTCAGATGAAAATTGTATTAAAATATCATTACCACTTAGGAAACGATTGACTTTTAAATGAAATCTTAAAAGAGGTCTTTTCTTTAACTATCTACGCTACATTATATATGGGGTCTCTCCCAGTATGAATGTAGTATAGAAAAAATTCCAGCTGAATAGTGACTTTCGCTTTCACTCATGGGAATCAAGATGTTCATTCATTTGCTCTCAGTGAATTAATCAGCACATGATTACTGAGCTGCAAAGGGCCTATTTGCCTGGAAAAAAAATATATGAGCCATAAATGGCTGACAAGCCTGGATGCCAAGATTTCCTAGTGCCAATTTGTCTGACAATGAGACTAGTCAGTACCGAGATTCTAAGATGGGGTGGGATTCTATCACCAAGAGAATATTTTTTTCATTTAGCACAATTTTTGAATCCATTATAGCATGCTACTTCAAGGCAAATTCTTTATAAACAATACTGACTAGCCTTGTTTTCAGACAAATTGGTGCCCAGGAAATATTGGTTATCCATGTCTAGTATAACTGCAAAATTTGCTTGGTTAGCTCATGATTTTGTCCACTAGTGCTTTGTACACTAGGTTCTCTATTCAGCTGGATATTTTGTCTAGGTGTAGTTGTTTTTAAATAATAAAATATGCAAAACCTAGAAAACATTTATATAAACAACTTTCTATATGTACTTCATCTAAAAATAAATTCATGACTACTCTTATACATTTTGGTCTCAGCCTTTCCATGTTTTCCTTTTCAATTTATCAATTCAGAAATCCTGATAGAAAAAAATCCACTCTGTGTATATGAAATGAAGTAAGGAATAAATAAAATGTATATAATAACTCCATGTAACTTTAGGCCAAGCTAATCATCTGCATAGTGAAAACCTTCAAATTCAAAGTCCTCCTCTAGTCCAGGGGGAGGGAAGTGTGCTCTGATGCACATGACAGCACAAGAGGGCAGAACAACCCGAACTTCCTTTCCAAGAACTCCCCAGCACCATCTTGCTAGTTGCCTATATGCAATGTGTCTGTACTGCTTGTGCTCTGGGCCTTCATACGCATTACTGTACTGCTGTTTGTACTGAGCCCATGCGGTTCGAAGAACATACTTATTGGCACAAACAGGTAAGAATCCAGGATGTTGAGTAATGCATGGTGGTGGTTCATCAGCATCTCCATCTTCAACAACAGACTGGCATGTTGCAACCACTTTTTCGATTTCTTGGCAACAAATGCATTCAGATATTGAATCCATAATTTGGCAGCTACCACAGGTACACCTATTTAACAGAAATAAAACAATTCTTAGTATCTTTGAACATTATCAACGATTGTCCCAAGTGAGAATATACATACACAACTTGTGACACAACTATATCCCTGTATCTATATCCTGCAGTATATAACTTATTGACTATCAAGCGATGTTTTTAATTAAAATTGTGAAAGTTGGTATTGCTTTTGGTCGCAAACTGGATTCATGCATACCAATATCTAAAGAACAGATTGCAAGAACACGAGTGGCAAGATACGATTTTATATAAAATGGATATGTAGTTCAGTTTTGTGATAAGACAGAGGTACGACTTACCAATCTGAATTTGTAAGTCGATTGTTCTCTTGTTCATCGTCTTCAATAATGTCACTGTCAGATCCTTCTCTGAACTCTTCATCTGAGGAGATTTCTATTTCTGGTTCAAACTGATATGGCCGTAAACCAAATTCGTCGTCCATTCCGAAAAATTCTTGAGCGAAATCGTCTCCCGAGCTGTCCGAGCCTTCGGAAGAAGAATTAGATTCTGACATGCCTTTAATTTGATGACCAAGTTGTATTTTTTCGCAAAATATTGAGTAAAAAGTATAAGAAACTGAGGAAGAAGTCAGGCAAACAACTGGAAGCTTGAACTCTTGTGACGTTGTGACGTCATTACGCTATTTTTCTGAGCCCGCGATAAAAGCGCAAGATGGCGGCCACCAGAGCGATATATGCGATGTTTTCAAAAAATTGTTTTAGAAAAATGGATGCTCTATCCCCTTTAAAAACTGGATTTTTGGACTTCTCAAATGATGTAGTTCCTCTTAAAAATGGGTCATTTTGGAGGGTCAGTTGTCCTTTAACTTCTTGTTGTTGTTCCCGGTAGTTATATCAATAAAGAGTATTTCTGATTGACAATTTAAATCTTCTCTTAAAGAAGTTATAATACAATTTCTCGTGGCAATCAACACTCCTCCGCCATGTCTTCCCGCATTTCCAGGACGGTCTCCTCTATAAACACTATAGTCGTTGCCGAATACTTCGGCGTCCGTTATCGAAGCGTCTAGATGGGTCTCAGTAAGGACTATGATGTCAACTTGGCTTTTGGCTAATTCTAGTTGCAATCTCGCGATTTTGTTTACGATACTCCTGGCATTCGAGTAGAATACTGATAACTTCGAGGTTTGATTTGTCACCTTATTTTTTGTGTCTACATTGTCATTATTGTTTCTGTCGTCGTGGCCAGGGTTAGGATGAATGTCTCCACAAGATAGTATACGAAGCTCCAGTTGAAAACTAGCGTCGTGGTTACTGTAGAACTTAATTCTTTGCTTGTAGAATCGTCTCCGTGGTCGGGCATACCAGAACGCCGAGTTGTTGTTTGAGATTGATACCAAGATGAATTCAACTTGTGCTGGTTTATACTCTTGAAAGTATGGATTCGGTACCAGAATATCATTTTGTCTGAAGACTTGAGTTTCATGTGTTATCTTGCGTTGGCTTTCAGTAAAAAAAGTGAGGATTAACGACCCAATAAGATAAAAACTGCGGAGCCGTTTCAAGTCAGCACGTTTAACCTTCGTCATGCCTGAGAGACCTTTATTACCCACATGCTGACCTATCTCAATTCCATATATACTCTAAGGGTGTAACTTTCAACTATAATGGTATGGGGTATGATGTCTTTATCGATAAAATAGGTGGACCTATCCATCATTATATCGGTGATGTTGGTACTGTATTAGAAAATGTTTTAGGTAAAAAATATATACCTAATGAAGTAAATCACACCGATAAATCTAACTTCCCAAAGGCTGTAATGTTTACAAATGAAAAATATCCAATCCCTGCTGTATCGTTTGATAATAGGTTGAAACATGATCTAAAATTAACAATGCTCGTCTCAAAAAATAACACATTCACTGCAAAACTGCGAGACATATTCATGAATGTACCTGTACATCATACCTCAGCAAAAGAATCACATGAGTGGTTAGCAGGACCTAACATGAGATATTGGCCGCAAGCACTTAATTTCGCTGTGTGGTGCTCTACTAGTGGTTGTGGGGTTGGAATGGACTTATTAGATAATCCAATATTTATGTTCCACCTCCATTTCACTGTTAGACGAATCTTATATGAATTAAATTATATGCTACCAGGTGATACGATGTTTGATAGCAAGAATGGTCAATATAATAAAGTCGTATTGAACAGACTAAAATCTGAGTTTGGTATAAGTAAGGATGCTGATTTTAGATATACTCATGGGTATAATAATGGATTAGGTCATATTTGGGCATATTGGGGGATTGGTGGTCATGAATTAACTGATAGTGAAGTTCATACATTGAGGCTACTGTGGAATACAGGATATCATACTGTTACTAGTGATGAGGGGACATTCTTTGAACCTAATAAAACAGAAACAAAAGAAGTTAGAAATGGACCTCTTTTCAAAGATGAAGGTGGTAAATATGCTAGTAGTAACCCACTCATAAACTACATATATAATGATGAGGCAACAACACAATATCTAAATTTTATTCCACAGAAAGGTTATGGGTTAAGTAAGGCTGGATTGGGTAGGATAAATAGATCTATCGAGGCATATGTCTATTGCGTTTTAGGTGCCCAAATGAATACTAGAAGCCCAATAGTTGGTAATAGTGGAGCCACACAGGAAACACAACAAGAATTCTTGACATTATTCGAAGCTTCAATAATAGAAAACGATATATCTAAGAGTATACAAAGATATCAGTTTGCAATCCAGCAAGCTAAAGTCAAGTTAGATTATGCCTTGGCTCCTGGTTGTTGGCTCTTACCATCAAATCTAGTAATGAATACACAATCGGTAGCCGGTTACAACAATAAACTACGAGCAACGAATGATATGAAATTCGGTATAAATAACATTAATAATGATCTTATACAAAACATAAAGCATAATATGGGAGGTTCAAAAGTCAAATTACCTCATCAGACAAATACTGATAAACAAAAAACAGATAATACTGATAATTCTGGTAAAACCAATAATTTTAATAAACCAAATATCAAACCCACACCATCATCTAAAACACATGATACTAATCTTGCTGTTATAACAGTTGGAGCTGCTGGTCTTGCTTGGTATATGTTTCGATGAATGCTTCAACACTAGTGTGTCATGACGTCACGGCATTGTTGTGCCGGTCTTGTGACATTTAAAGTTCCTCAAATTACATAATTGATTGATAAAACCAATGATGTAAAAAATACTGTAGGGAAATCCAACTCTAGGTGTGTAATGACGTCACGACACTGGTGTGCCGGTCTACATACAAGTACCACAAGCACAGTCTAGTTCATAAGTCTAAGGGAGTTCTATGAATTTATAATAAGGTGAATCAACATTAAACGCTACAAGTGATGCAATTACAATCTAGTTCATAGTTCCATATAGTCTGTAAGTTGGTGTACCTATTCATATTGAGTTTCCACTGTTTTCTTGAAAACAATGCACTTTTTATCTTTTGGAATATTTTCCCATTGATAATGTAATTGACTTGCTTTGTCTATTATATCTCTCTCATCGATGGCAACTCCTTGAGCACGCACCCACTTTCTTATTTCGTCCTTTGCTTCTGTGGTATCCATTCCTTTGGAAAGTTGTAAGTGTTTTGGAGGAATAATACTATTGTATGCTTCTTTCAAGTCAGCCATCGTCGTTAAGTTTGGGTTATATGCCTCAACTCTTTCAGTAGATCCCTTATCCGCTATATTTCCCGTAGGGTTATTGATGGCGTCCTTGGCGTTATATGACTAACCTCTATACGAAATGTGAAGGAACTTATTATACTAACCACTATAAGCTGATTCACAATTCAGCTGATTGGTTGAAACAAATCATACGACCATCGCATGACTACCTCATGACTGTCTCATGACCTGTGACGTATACAAAAGGGAAAGTCCCGTTTTATTACGTCATTGATTAATAAAACCAATGATGTAAAAAATATTTATATAAGCGAAATTCATATATATTAATCTATAATAACTTTTTTCTTTCTATTCGGACGTTCGTTAGCAGACTTTTTATAATTTTCTGGTAAATCTTCTTTTGGAATAAATGTAAATGTATACCTACTATTATCTTTCTTTGATATACCTGATTTACAATTATTTAGCCCCTCACACACCATCTTAACAATCCCAACGTTAATACCTAAATGTTGTTGAACCGCATACATACTATTATAAAATGTTTCTTCATTTGTATCAATATTAGTAGCTTTTACACATTTTTTATTCTGGTGGTTCTTAGAAGCAAATGAGTAATCCCTACCCGTAGCAGACTTTTTACAATTCTGTTTTTGCGTTACTAATTGTAAATTAACTAATCTATTATCATCTTTTATATTGTTGATATGATCAATTACTTTATCGTCTTGAATTAACCCGTTGTAACATTCCCAGATAAATCTGTGGGTATAATAATTTTTCCTATTACTTTCTCCATGTTTCCTAACATGTACCATTAAATAACCATTTTTATTAATTACACCTTTCATTTGATTCTTTTTTATAATATTTATAACATACCCATCATCACTACTAGCATATAGATCATAAATTGGATGGATATTATAAGATTTTCCTTTGATAATAATTTTATTTTCAACCATTTTTTTAAATAATATATATATGTGTTATTTCTTTAAGCCACTTTTATATATAATTATTTTTTTAACCAAGGATGTGGAATGGTTTTAAACCATTCCTTAATTGACTAATGTTATCTTTGATAACATTAAAAAACATAAATAAATCAACCATTGGAATTTCCATTTTTATTTCATTAATAATATCAAGACAATATTTTTATCAATTGATATTAAACATTTGTATTTCATTTTTTGATTTCATTAATAATATCTAGGGGCTATTTTTATCGAGTGATATTAAGCCTAAAAATCAACCGTAAAATCAAAACATATATCCAAAGGCAAAAGTGTGCTCGAACCGGCCATTGACTACTACTGGAATACCTGTATTGTCTTTATAGCTTTTAGCTGTTTACTGTATCATCTTCTAGGAAAATAGACTGATTCCTTTTCGCCTTATTGTTTTGTTTTTCTTTATTGAAAACTATTTTATTTTATGTGCGATTCAGATCTGGAACTGAGGAAGATTACAATGAACTATGCCAACTTCTTGAAGACATATCAACCTTCAGAAGAGATCTGGAAGAGCAGAAAATCAAAGAAAAAGAAAATAAAAAGATCAAGGAGAAATCAGATAAGCAAAAGGGATTAGAAATGAGAGCTGCAGCCTTGTCTACAATGAAAAGTAAGACTGCAGACTTTCCAATCGATTAATTCATGTTAGATTAACTATCAATTTGCTGAGTTGATGAAATGAAAATAGATAAATTAAGTGCTAGTCGTGTTTATTGCTGTTTTTCACAAATTAATTAAACAATAAAGTGGTTTTCATAAACCCCGAAACAAAGTGTACAATTTAAAGTGTAAGAGTGTTTAATGAGCATGAATGAAATTCAGGCAAGTTAAAACCGAGTCGTAGCGGCCAGCGGCTACCCACCCCAATAATATGCGGTGGGGGGGTGGGGGTGGGGCGCGTTTTTGCTAAGGACTTAGTGGCAGCTTTGCCAGCAGTCTTGGTAGCTTTGGCTGTGAGCGTGCAGCAAAAAATTTTTATCCCGCCCGCCCACTCCTCTATTGGTGGGAGCAAGGTGAGTATTATTCCACTGAGTGGTCAGTGTGACAGGTACCAGGTGGTGAGCTGTGGCCCGGTCGCCATGGTTACCTCCGTGGTAGGGCGTAGTCTGATTGATGCGCACAGCTCGCACCATGGTACCTAACCCCAAACTTATCTAGACGATGAGTTTTAAATAGCAGAAAAGGCATAATAGAAAAAAAGTGTGATAAAGTGTAATATGCCAAAGTGTATTACATGGGTTGATGAAAACCACTCTAGAAATCAAAATAATTAGCATAATTTAGCAGTATTTAGAACTATTTCACTTTTAGTGTTTGTACTCTATTAAAAAGCACTTGAATGCTTTTTAACAGAGCTTGTGATTATCATGAACAGTTTATTACAGATTCACAAACGAAACTTATTTCTTAGAAAGGAAACTTGATGACCAAGAAAGCAGCGGTAGTGATATTGATGAAAGTGACGAGGATGACATTAATGATGGTGATGATAGCTCAAGTAGCGCAAAAAAAGGTGAGACAAGTATGGGGAAAGTCCCATTTTGAGGTGTTGTTGGGGCTTTTGAGGGGCTTTCTCTATATAATTTAGGTATTAATGTCCTTTGTTTGTTTTTAAGCTTCCAAAGTCAAGACTGGGCCAAGGAAAAGGGCTTCAAGGCTATCTGCAATAGAAATGTTGGGGAACAAATATAGCAAAAAAGCAGATTACAGAGAAAAAGAGTTAGATTTGAGGGACAAGAATTTGATCTACAAAAGAAGAAGTATGAAGATGAAAGGGCAGAAAGGGAAGAAAAATTTAAACTAGAACTGGAGGAAAGAAGGGTGTTTCTTTCTTTTTTAAAAGATAAACTCTAAAGCACTTTTCATTGATATAGAGTTGTGTTCATTCATTGACATGCATCTAGCAAAACCAGTTTGATGCATTTTCAAGATTGTTAGAATTTTTCTAAATTGAACCAGCATTTCTTGGCTAAAATCTTTACTGATATGATTTCATGGGCTTACACCATTTCGTTTTGGCATTTTGTTGCCTTTAACCGCCTTTATGTCAATTTTCTCTGACAAAGTTCAATATATGTTTATTAAGGATTCACTCATTGGTTTTACAGATACTTCCCATATTTGTAAAATGAAGCTATATGCAGTTTGAAATTTGTTTAAAAAGGTTAGACAATATGTGCAGTAGTGACTTTGTTTAGTTAACAATGCCTAGATATATCTTATTGATTGGAAAGATATCTCTCTAATGTAGGAGGATCTAATCCAAAGAACTTACTGGTTTGAGACCCATACAGGCAGGTATGACAATTAACCAGAACACATGCTACCAAGTAATATTTTGCTGTAGGCTGAAGAAGAACCTTTAAATTTCTCTTAAAATCTAAAAAAGCAAACAGTTGAGTGATTTTTCCAAATCCCCACTCAACAGTTACTCTGACTTTACTCATTAGGCTATTGAACTGCTGTTGATCAGGAGGTAGTCTTTGTTTTACAATTGTTTTACCATTGTTGGCAATGGCTTAGTGAACAGACCAAAATCTTTCTCTTGGCTGCTAGTTCAAAATACCTTAAAGATTTATAAGAGATATTTGAATATTCCTTACAATAATCCCATAGACGAAGTTTATGTTTACTTATTTTGCAATTTCGGATGAGCATAAATCAAACATTGTGCACGGTCAAGACCGGTTCAACATCAAAAGCGAACAAAGACCTGATAACAATAGGTTTCCTAACCATTCCCCTGTATTAACTATGATATGAACGATGAAAAATCTAGATTTATGTGATACCAACCTTGCAGCAGCGGCCATTTTGAGTGAAATATCCCATAATTCACTTGTTTTCTATGCAACCTCTGGGACCGTCAAGCTAAATCGATAAACAGGATCATACCTCTAACGACAAACGGCTAACGTCAAACCGCGGTTTGCCGTTTGCGGTTTCAGGAAAAAACGTGATGCTAAAGGTCTCTATTATGTCTTTTGAACTTGCACAGTTTGGAACTTGGGAACTTGAACTCTGTGGAACTTGGGAACTTGAACTCTGTGGAACCTGGGAACTTGAACTCTGTGGAACTTGGGAACTCGAACTCTGTGGAACTTGGGAACTTGAACTCTGTGGAACTTGGGAACTTGAACTCTGTGGAACCTGGGAACTTGAACTCTGTGGAACTTGGGAACTCGAACTCTGTGGAACTTGGGAACTTGAACTTTTGTGCTCCTCAAGTAAATGCAAACGTTGCACAGGTCTATTTACGTAACCCTGCTTTGTCTTTATTCTTACAGTTCTAATTAGACCATCAGCTCCAGGAAAAGTTTGATCTATTTTTCCTAGTTTCCATTGCCCTCTGGGTATATTATCATCTGTGATCAATACGACATCATTCTCTTTTAATGGAACCATTTCTTGTGTCCATTTTTGGCGAACAGTAAGGCGGGGTAGGTATTCACGAATCCAGCGATTCCAAAAATGATTCTTAAGCTGCTGCTGATAAGAATAACGATCTGCCAATTTGATCTCTTGATTAGGCTCATCTGGAATTTGATTAAGATCTCTACCAACAGTGAGCAGTGCAGGCGTTATTATTCTGCCATCTCTTATATCATCTCCAATGTAAGTCAACGGTCTGGAATTGATAATAGCTTCTATGTCTGTAAGCACAGTGTACATTTCTGTGTATGTTAGCAGCGCCTTTCCTAAAACTCGTCTAAGTGGTTCTTTAATCTGACGACAGACTCTTTCCCAATGACCTCCTCTATGACTTGCTCTTTCCGTGATGAACTTCCAAGTTACCTTTTCACTGGCTAGTTTCTTTTCCACCTCTTTAGCATCAATTTTAGAAAGCTTGGACTTCAGTTTTAATATTTTGAATACTTTCGCTGCTTTGTGAAAGGTTGTTTGGTTGTCTGAATGTATGACTTTAGGCACTCCACGACGATTGGCCATGCGCCGAAAAGCCTGCAGAAATTCCTCTGTCGTCATGTTGTTTGTGAGTTCCAGATGAACCGCTCTCGAATCTTCGCAAACAAATATGCAAATGTAAGCCTTGATTAACTTTGCTTTTCCTTCCGTTTTCAGATACAAAGGACCAGTAAAATCAAGACCAATATTTGTAAATGGTGGAACTATTTGAACTCTTTCCAAAGGAAGTGGGGACATCTTCTGTTGGACTGGCTTTGTTGTCCAATGTTTGCAAATCAAGCAATTGTGCAAAACTCGTTTTACTTCTCTTCTTCCTTGTGTAGGCCAATATCTCTGGCGTAGAATTGCCAATGTCGTTTCTGGTCCTGCATGCTGAGCCTTTGCAT
The DNA here is from genome assembly GCF_029948245.1 of Actinia tenebrosa. Taxonomy (NCBI): domain Eukaryota; kingdom Metazoa; phylum Cnidaria; class Anthozoa; order Actiniaria; family Actiniidae; genus Actinia; species Actinia tenebrosa. Next base: position 3,963,840 of record NW_028292577.1, on the reverse strand, counting down.
GTACATGTAATATTAGCTTTTCGATCACTTTGTTCTTATGAGGAATTATGATTTGATGTTTCATTTCTTCTGGGATTTGCGCGAATTGTAGACGTCCACCAACCACAAGAAGATCCTTCTCTTTGTTAAGTTGAGGATCTAGTTTAACAATGCTGCTACTTTTGGAAGCTTGTTTGCCTTGCTTTAGCTCTTTTATTTCATCAGCAAAGGTGTTTCTCTGCACTTGTCTTAGCAATGAATTTTCTGCTTCTTTGATTTCATGTGCAGTCAAGTGCGCTTTCTTGGGTTGCTTACGTAAACGTGACCACTTGAGTAACCATGCAGTGATTCGAACTAACCGTTGCCAGGATTCATATCTATCTTGCAGCTCATAGAACTTTTTACTTGTTAATGCAACAGCGTTCTTTCCTTTTGCTTCCGAAAGATACATGTCTTGTTGGGTTGTTTCTAATGCACCTGCACATGGAAGTTGTACTCCTCGTTCTGGCCAATTTTCCTGAGACTCCTTTAGCCATTTTGGGCCATTCCACCAGACTTCGTTATCAATGAGACTAGTAAGATGTTCTGCTCGGGTGAGTAAGTCTGCGGGATTGAAGTGACCAGGACAGAAACGCCATTTCTCTGGAGGAACCTTTTCTTGAATTTCTTGCACTCGGTTAGCTACAAAAACTTTCCACTTGTGGCTAGGTTGACAAATCCACGCAAGAACAACTTTACTGTCAGACGAACACACCACATCTCGAACTTCCATATTTAATGACTCCATGATAAACCTGATCAGCTTAGACAGAATATATGCAGCTAATAGCTCCAGTCTTGGGAGCGATATACGTTTGGTTGGTGCAACTTTACTTTTTGCCATGACCAGATGTGTTCTGTTGTCTTTGTCATCTCTGCTTCTGAGATACACTACAGCTCCATAGGCCTTTTGACTTGCGTCGCTGAAACCATGTAGCTCTGTCTTCAATATCTTACTTTGTTCTGCATAAAAACATCGAGTTATCTGGATATCTTTCAAGGCAACAAGTTCGTCCTTCCACTTTTGCCATTCTTCACTTATCGCTTCATCTAATGGCTCATCCCATTGGATGCCTTTTAACCACAATTCTTGGAAAAGGATCTTTGCTCTTATTGTGTAAGGACTGAGAAATCCTAATGGATCAAACAGTTATGATCGATGCTATGCTGATGATACTTCGCTTTGTTATTTGGTCTTTCACCTGAATGAGATTTTCTCCTTGATTAAACAGGAAAATATCTTTGCTTGTATGCCAAGATATGCCAAGGGCTTTTAGGGGTTCTGCTTCATTCTTCAGCTCTACCAGTGTAGTTGGACCTCTAAGCTCTGGTGAAATGCGATCCTTCAGTTCTTCGGAATTAGTATACCACTTTACTAATTCAAAGCCACCAACTTTCATCATATCATACAGGTCTTTGTGCAAGAAATATGCTTTATCTTCATCTTCTTCTCCACTTAAGTAATCATCCACGTACATATTCTTTACCACTTCTTTAGCAGCTGTTGGAAACTTATCTTCGTTAGCTTTGGCATGGTGCTGTACAGTTGCTATGGCTTCAAATGGACTGCTTACTACACCAAACGTTACTCTCGTCATGCAGTAGGTCTTTGGACTTTCATCTTGGCTTTCTCTCCACAGGAAACGATGAACATTCTGGTCCTCTAATGCTAGTTTTACTTGCAGAAACATCTTTCTTATGTCTGCCATCATCGCTATTCTGTGCAACCGGAAACGAAGCAGGATTGACACCAGATTGGGCTGTAAAGCTGGTCCTGGTAGAAGAAAGTCATTAAGTGAGATTCCTTGACGATTTTTAGCAGATGCATCAAATACCACTCGACATTTTGTAGTCTTGTTATCTTCACGAAAGACAGGGTGATGAGGTAGATAGTATATCTTGCTTGCTTGTTGATCCTCCTCTGTTATTTCTCTGGCATGACCATCTTTGGTGTACTGATTCATAGCTTCTTTGTACGTAGTTTCCTTTCTCTCATTTTGGCGTAGCATTTCTTCAACTCTTGTTAACCGTTTTGAAGCTTGTTGGTAGTTCGGCAACACCTTTGGAGCATTCGATCTCCACGGTAGACCAACTTCATTCCTGTTTTCTTTAAAGTTAATGGTTGATTGGAATTGCTGTAGTGCTTCATCTTCTTCACTAGATAGTTTCTTCTTCTGGTCGATAATTCCAATAGACTCCAATTCCCAAAACTTCTTTAGGCTGAAGGAATCTTCATCATTCTCTGCATCTTCTCTAATACAAACAACAGTATTTAGGTTGGTAGCTAACTTGTCATTCTGTATGTCTTGCATCATAGACTTTCTGGAACATCCTAGCAGCAGCCATCCAAATATGGAATTCATGGCAAATGGTGTATGTAGAGGACCCTTTCGGATTCCATTCAACATGACTTGATCCCATTGATCAGCACCTATCAGCAAATCAATTGCTACCGTTCCTCTTGGATACTCGTCAGCAAAATCAAGATCTCCAAGATGGTTATACCTTGACATGTCTACTTGAACTGGTTCTAGCGGTGAACAAACTGTTTCTACTGACCATGCTGACAACTCGACTTTCTTATTAAAGTCATGGATAGGTGATACCTGAAAATTAACGTTCTCAACTTTCGTCTTCCTTGTTTGTCCTCCGTGCATGGATATTGTCATCGACTTTGATGGACCATTGGACGGCAAATTTAGTGCTTGTGCAACTTCTCTACGAATGTAAGAATGATCACTTCCACTATCCACTTGCACACGAACCATTAGCTCTTTACCATTGCAATGGAGTCTTGCTAACGCTGTAGGCAGTAACCTGATCTGATTGTTGACATCAGCTCCAAAGACGCCAGTAAGTAGCCCTGAATGGCCTTTTACTTGATTGGATAATGAACCTTGACTTTCACTCATTGTCGTCGATGCTTTCTGTTCGTCATTTTCCTTTTGGGCACGATGTAGAAGTACATGATGCTTCTTGCTGCAACCTTCAATCAAACAACCAGGACGTTTACAGGTGGCACTTGTGTGGCTTGATCCAGTTGGGCGTAGGCAGTTAAAGCACAGCTTCTTCTCTTTGATAATCTGCAGTCTTTCTTCTACCGATTTCTTTTGCACCATGTAGCAGTTTGATGAATCATGGGACTTTCCACAGAAAACACATACAATAGACTGGTTTCTTTGTTTGAAGTCTTCTTGCTTTGAGTTACCTGTCAGTGATGTAGCTGATGATGGGAAAATATACTTATCTGTAGAAATTCTTCCTGAATACCTTGTTCGTGGTGTATTTCTTTCTTCGGTCTCTCTGACTGGAAATACTGAATGGGACTTCTCTGATGCTTCCTCTGACATAACATGAGATCTTAGAAAATCAAAAAAGTATTCAACAGTTATTTTCTTATCTTCCTCCTCATTTTCAATTTTGGACAACTCATATTCCCATTTTCTTCGCACTTCTTGTGGTAGTTTCGACTGGAGTATAGGAACCAGGATGCGATGACAGTACTTCAGATTAGGCTCGTAAGATTCTAATGTATGATAACGGTTTACCATGACGTCATACAAGTAGCGTAATGACTTCGCATTGACTTTCTCCTTCTTCTCTATACTTAACATTGATTCTACTAGGTGTTCAACAACAATACGTTTTCTTCCATACCTTCTTTGTAGCGCTCCAATTGCTCTTGAATAATTTTCATTAGAAACTTCGATGTATTCTATGGCTCTCTTTGCAGTACCTGTGACGTACATTCGTAGATAATTAAATTTCTCTCTGTCTCCAAGAGTTTCGTTTTCGTGGATGCAAGTCTTGAATTGATCCCACCACGGAACCCATTCCAAAATATCTCCATTGAACTCTGGAAGAGTGAACTTGGGTAATCGTAGATGACCAACTCCGGAACATGTCTTGTGTGCCATGTGCTCCACCACTTGAGATATGTGAGAAAACTGACTTTCTTCTGTATTTCGTAAGGAAATGTAATTCTCTGCTTTTCTTGAAATTCTTATAATTTCTTGTTGAAAACTGGCCCACTTCTGAATTTCTTCGTCAACGGCAATTTCATCTTTTATTGACGCGATGATTTCTTGAACTATGTTACTGTAACTTTCTTCTAAATTATTTAGGCGACGTAACGCACTTTCCATTTCGAGGCGAGCATTCGCATTCTTTTGTAAATGTTCTATTTCTGCAAAAATCATCTCGATACTTCTTCCAAACATCTTTAACTTTCGGTTTAATTTGACGATGTCTGTAACAACAGCCTTTTCCTCGTGCACCTTCTCGCTCTCTCCAACATCTGATGAAATATGCTCGTTTTGAACATGTGAGCCAACAAAAAGCATTAGTTGTTTACTTAATTTTTCAAATTGTGACGAGATCTTTTCATCGATTTCCTTCTCTCTCTCACTTACTTTCTCGATTAACCCTTTCACTTCTTCGTGTAATTTTGTTGGAGTAGATTGAAAGCTAAATGATGGCGCTATCAAAGGTGTATGCTTACCTTTTCGAAAAGAATATAGTCGTTGGACAAGTTCGGTCTTTGTTCCAATTGTTGATAGTCCATTAGCTTCCAGTTCGTTTTTAATATCTGCTGCTGTCATTGAAGAAATAATCTCTTTATTGGCCGCCATGACCTCTTCGAAACTTATCTATGCCTCGCTGAACCTTATGAACAAAACTTAATACATCTTGAAATTACTTGAAACTGTCCTTGAAACTTATAAAACATCTTGTTATACTTGATAACACTGGCTTTAATTCTTTAACCTCGCTCTGCTACCAAATGTTCGGGCCCATATAAGACAAAACTTGCGGCTTCGGAATATTCGAGTCAGTTATATTTATTAGTATTCACTGCTTACTTGACAGTAACTGACTAGTTACATAAGAAACGAACTTTTCCTTTTATACTTTGAATTAATTAAGTTTATTGGAACCTCTGGGGACGCTGGACAATCCGCCCCCGCTTTTTCCTTAATACCGTATTACTTTTACGGACTTGTACACCTCTCCTTTACTGCAAGGAGACTACAAACACGTGTATACTTTTCTTTTTAATTTGTACGTACATTTCTGGCCTCGTGATTTGTTGATAACGGTGTAAACAGACGATTCTAGAATTCCGATTGGTTAAAGATTGACAGTCAAACCATTTGAATGCTACTTGCAAGCTTTACAAAAGATGTACTAGGAAAAAATATTTCATCTCCTCTAGAAGCTTACACAGAGAATGGCTTTCGGCCTAAACTTTAATATTTTAAAGGAGAATGGCGAAGTATTTTTCAATCTGGATAAGACAAAATTCGGCCTGACTGGAGAATCAAGAATATTTATGGTAATGATTGGGTTGGTGTCTATTTATCCTCAAGTCTTTTAAACAGCAGGCATACAAATGAAAAATTTCGTCGTTCAAAATATCGTAAGCTGTCATTCTGCAGTTAACTGTGGTTCTGGTGAGTAAGGCTTATAGAATTTAAAAAAAAAAAAAAAGTGACGCTATAGTGAATGCTGAACTGGTGAGTATTGCACCCAATGGTCACGTTTGAAGTTTACTTGAAGGCTGCTAGTGAAACATACTCATACTATTTTTACATTTTTATATGAGGGCTAGTGAACTAGTTTCTAAAGATTTTATATTATTGTAACTGAAAAGCCCATATTGGGAGTTTCTAATAAAGTGTGCGTGTGTGTGTGTTACATTTATTTTATATTTACCACAACTGTGAAAGCAGATAGACTGAGAGGGGAAAATCCGTTGAGCTGAAATTCAAGCTTAAATGCCAACTGCAAAACCCTTGCTAAAAAATGCTTCCCGTCTTGCCATTCTACTTTTACCTCATCGTTTTCTTCCAGCCTTCCTTTACCATTATTAATAAGTGAGGATTTCACTATGCAGACCTCGCTGGTTTCCAAAAAGAAAAACAACGCATACCGGTATTTCTTCGTTATTCGTCTTTTCATCCTACTAATACCATGATTTTTTTCTCAGTATCGTAAATAATAGTTTTCTGTGCTGTGATTCTTGAATACCCAGCTTACTATAGTTCATTCTAGTTTATTGTATTTTCTTCTTTTGTTTGATTAAAATACTATCAAAATTTTAGTTTTTTGTTTTTTAAAAAAGCAAAAAAGTTACGTTAAGAACTGTATTTTCAGAAAAAAAAACAAAAAACAAAACAAAAACGAAGAGTTACCTGTGGTTTGTTTTCAAGCTCTTTGAATAGATTGCTGTAATAAAGAAGATTATCGATTACTGCATAGAAAGTGAATATGATCATTTTAAGTTTTGCTTTGAATAAAAAGTTTATTCTTTCGACTTACTTGTTTAGATGAAAACAGAATTTTGCACCTAACATCGATTACAAGCTTACTCGTCCAATAAAATCGGGTCTTCAATCAATTTTCCATTTCTAGAGTTTTTAAAATTATGCTTGAAAATATTTTGAAAGAGCTATTTTTTGTTTTGCTTTTTACATGGTAAGTCAGCTTTTTTGTATTTTCTTAAAGTGCTTATAAGCCTTTACACAATATTTTTAGAATTGATTCTTTAAATAGTGAATAGTTGATTGTGAAAATAATTCGTCATTTGAATGTCGGGTCTTTGAGATACGAAGGTTTATATTTCCAATATGTTAATGACTATGACGTAACATAAGGGATTTGAGTTATTTTGTGGCAACTTTTAATATTGAACGCTGGACATTTTTTGAAAAAAAATTTGTAAGAACCTTTACTTGAGTCACAAGTAAAAGGGTGATGCTTTTAAAATACTGTAATCCAGAACGAGTGCAGTGATGTATATTAAATGATGTAACTAAGGAATTATTTGGAAGTATATAGGCTGTGCTTGGAAAGTCACAGATTGAGTTATAGCAAAATGTGACATTCACATGGAAGTATATAGGCTGTGCTTAGAAAGTCGCAGATTGAGTTATCGCAAAATGTGACATTCACGTGGAAGTACTATAGGCTGTGCTTGGAAAGTCACAGGTTGAGTTATCGCAAAATGTGACATTCACATGGAAGTATATAGGCTGTGCTTGGAAAGTCACAGATTGAGTTATAGCAAAATGTGACATTCACATGGAAGTATATAGGCTGTGCTTGGAAAGTCACAGATTGAGTTATTGCAAAATCAGGTTATATGGTGTATTTGAAAAATCATTATCTTTCTTCAAATCTACAAGAAAATTCATAAAAATAAAGAAGTAAAAAGAACACGGAAAACGTTGGCTGTAATAGTGATGATGAAAAGGTAAATTATACACCGTGAAAAGATGGAAAAACTTACTGACGTTTCGGACGCTAGTCCTTCGTCGGAGTAAAAGGACGAAGGACTAGCGTCCGAAACGTTAGTAAGTTTTTTCATCTTTTTCACGGTGTATAATTTACCTTTTCATCATCACTGTTTCATTAGAAACACCGACGCAGCTCACACTAGTTTTTAGCTAGTTATATCTTCTTGGCTGTAATAGGCGAATTCTTTACTTTGCAGTTGTTAAAATGCGTGTTTTTGTTTTTTTTTAGCAAAACGAAAATGAATACTTACTGCGGGAATTCATTGGATTACCAGATGGAATTACATCAGATATCTGGACAGCTTCGTTTCGCAAAATTTCTTCATTATATGGCCCCTCATGACCAAAGGCAGAAAACCAATAGCGAAATGCCGCCTTATAGCCATTCAAACATGGTGGCGACAGCCCTTCACACACCAAGCTACCTATTATTTTCCCCTTTCTTTCGCCGCATTTCTTTTCTGCAATGAAAGTTGATGGCAGCATAAGTAAAAATTCTTGCTAAAGACATGACACTCAGTTCTGGTATTGGTGAAATTCTTAAACTGAAATTTCTCGGTACGTGTTTGAGAGGTGTACAGATTAATATCTTAAAATTTTTTAAAATTATTAGGACGTCCAAACATACAATGGTTTTCATATCCAGACTGATTGAGCGGACTGAGGGATAGATTATCCATATCAGATACTATCACTTTAACTCTCATCAATATATATATATATATAAATCAATTTTTAACATTACAAATTAGAGGCTTTATACCATTAGTTTGAGTTGACAACATTATGCATAGGTATTCATCTATTTCGTGTTTCTTCTTCTTCTAGTTTGGAAGTCGAGGATGAAATAAGTTGAATTTTTACTTACGCAAAAAAGTCACGATCGTTGCCGCGAGAAAAGGTCTTTTGCTTTCTCCGAATAAAACAGCCCTGTCGTCTTGGGACTTGGCAAAATCCTCCAAATCCATGAGGCGGGTTTCATACCGATGGAGGGTTTCCTCATCTAATGATCTGCCTTGGTTTTTGGCAGCTAATCGCTGTCCAGCAGAGAGATTGCTCGTGAGGAAAGAAGATATGTCTTCGTCCCTGCCTGACGATCTTTCGTAACGCTCGACATTAGGACTACGTCCTTTAAAATTACTTTTTTTCTTGGCTTTTGACATTTCGCTTTAGTACTACACGTGAACAACGCTGAGTTTGGTATGTCATCAACATTTTCTTGGAACAATCTAGTCGCAGCCATTGCTCGTAAAGAATGATTTGTGAAAATACCATCTACCCCAGTTTCCTTCATCATTGACTGAACTACATTCTTAAGTGTATTATGACCCAAAGGAACACTACAGTACCATAATTCTCCTTTCTTGTAATTTTGCAAAGGCTTTAAATAAAAAGCCTTTTCTAATACATCTTTAGGACAACGCCTTATATAGGTCTTAACAATTTGCACCACACATCGCTCTGGACATTGGACATTAGCATATGCCCTACTAACTTTGGACGTTAACTTGCGATGTTTCAAACCACCTTGTATAGTTTTAGACACACCCTCCGAATAAAGCAAATATTCCCTCCCCTCGGAATCAGTATTGATTGAAAAATTACTTATGGTCAATTTCCTATGTTCATCCCCAGCCCTCATGCCAAAATTTAGACCTATTAAATAAAGGGCTGTTCTCAACAGAACTTTGGGACAACTATCGCCCAGAAATTTGTTTTCCCAAAGATAATTTTCTATTTCTTCAGAAATAACTTGTGCGTGCTTGGGATGCTAGCCTAGCTTGTTATTGGTTGAAGTTTTCATTTCGATATCTAGTGATTTTCTTATGCCCCTCCAGAAAAAAACTTAACTACTCTCCCCTTCATTTCAAAATACTTCTGCAAAGTACTCACTATCTCGTGCAATGTTTTGGCAGGATATCGTTCGCCTCCTTCCTTTCTAACTTCAGCGATGAATTGGCTAACAACGTCACTCAGGTTTTCGTCTTGCGTAATATCCAACAATTCTGTCGTCTTCTCCACTATTTCAGAAACCATAGACTTCTCATCTTTAGAAAAGTCACTGCTCTTTCGCCACATTGCCCAATTTTGGTATAAACGGAAAGCCCACATGGCTTTACTCTTTGCATTAGTTGGAATCGACTCCTCTGCTAGTTCTACTAAATTCCTCTCTTGCATTTTCTTGAAACGACTTTGCTGAGGCTCTTCGACTTGCTCCTCTTCAATAGCTAAAAATAAAGAAGTAATTCATTTAGTTGAAAACATATTTACAAGCAGTTAAAAGTCAAGACAATCATCATCAACAGAATCATCATACTTTTAAACAAACTCACTTTTTACAGTTAAAGACGAGTTCTCGTTTTCAAAACTGTCCACCAATTGCGATAAGATTGCATCGTCGTCCTTGTCGACCGCTAACATTTCGCAACAGCACTCTTCATACTTCTCCATCTCAGCAAAGTGAACCGTGAAGTGAACTCAATGAAATGCACATGTGAAAAAGTTCGATTTTATAGTCAATTAATAGGAACGTGAATATGCAAAATCTCAAAGCGTCTTATTGGTGTTTTGCGACATAGTGGAATTCCAACTTATAATTTGAAGCTTTGTATACAAGTTCAATAGAACTCCTATACAAAGCGCATGGATTATTATGCTCACTTGAAACCAATAAGATTTCCGATTTATTGTGTGCTTTGTATGTAGAAGTTCTAATGAAACAACGGGTTTAAAAAACACACTCTAAACATAAACCATTAATTAGCCTGCTTATTGTAAAACACAAACAAAACAGTTTTGACAATTCGGTTTCTTTTCTTCGAAAACAATGAGAGTATATATTGAATAGGATAATGGTCTCGCTCTTCGGATTATTGAAATAATTCTCCGAGCTCGACCATTATCCAATACATAAATCGAAAAATATTTTTAGTCTATATCCTACATGGTAAAATTGCAAATTACATTGCACTCTCTTCCGGTATACAACTAGCCTTTAAATTTTTACATGCTTGAAACGGTATCATTTTTTCCCGATCGTTTGAACAAATGAATTGATCAAAATTATTCAATATACTCTTAAAATACATAGATTTCAGTTCCTACTTTTATTTTTTTACTTGAAAGACTAGATAAACTAAAACTTCAAATTTGGAGTTTACTTTAAACTGTCTAGAGCGTGTTTCCCATGGCAACGCGTCCATTCATTTAACGCCTTTTTCCGTCAAAAATACGAAAGCGTGTTTTATCTTCCTACAATTTTCTAGCAATAAACGTATTGACTGGTAATAACGGCGTCCGTTGACTGATCTTAGTTAGAATCACGGATGAAGTATAATCAATTATTTCCCTTGTGTTTTCTCATTTAACTTGACAAAAGCTTCCTTGCCTGAAGTGTCTTGAAGGACCAATGACTTTGGCGTCAGCCCAAAAGTGTCGGCAACGCACAGAGCATTTTTAGCGCGGACTATAGGAAACCAAAAAATAACAGAAGGAATACTTATTGAATGTAACTTCAGGACCTAACTTTAATTATTGAATGATAATTATTCCTAAGTGACTTACCGTATCTGGTCAATTAGGTTGCATTGTTGTTTCTGGCCAACCTCTGCATAATTTCTTCCCAAGTTACCCAGACTTTCTTCTTTTTTGAGGCTTTTAATTAAAAGGATGGCATCATAAAGTTCTTTAGCCTTTTCCTCCACTTCCATTTGAGACCTTTTGCGTTCTCTTTCAGCTTCTCCCTCTCCCTCTCCTTGTTGCCCTTACCCGGGCCTTCTTTGACATCGTCAAGCTCAAGGTGCAAAATGTGCCACCTTGACTTCAGGTCTTTTCTTGAGCTAACTTTCTTGGTTTTTTACGGCCTTGCCAACGCGACCTCCTGAAGCAGGGTTCAGCTGGTACAGGAACATTTCCATGCTTAAACAGAGAGCTTGAAAGAGCCGTCGAATGCTACTTATTGGTGCGGTATTGCGGTAAAAAATACACTCGTCTTACTCTTCGTTTCGTTTATTTGATTGCGTTAGAGAGAGTTCCTAAATAATAAAGGACAGATTACAATATAACGATAAGGCAGAAAACGATTAAAGCAAACGGAAAGCGAAAGAAATAGGAAAAAATACTTACAAAACGATGTGTAACTTAAGACGGTCGACGTTGAACTGAAAAATTACTAACTGAGCTTGAGTGAACTTAACTTAGTCTAAATTATGCACATATTTTAAAGTCTGGAAACAAAGGCAGAAAATGCACACGGGAAAACGCGTAAAATTCCAATCTAGCACTAACACTACTCTTATGAACTCTCCATTCCCACAAGGCTTCACCATTCAATTCCACTTCAAATTGAGGATTTGAAGATTTAGAAGATGGAGGACGAATAGTTATAAATAAAGGATGAAGAGGCTTGATCGGGGGTACTATGAGCTCTGAAAAGAGCTCACGATCGGAGTGAGATATTTCACAATCCATGTTAATGTTGCTGTACACGCAGTTGAAGTCAAATAAGAAAAAAACATTTCCGAACAGAACAATAGGGATATCACACATATGCGTGTGAAAATAGACTGCTTAATGAAAACAACAGAGTAAACAGAGACGGTGCTCGCGGGAATCTCGCACCTTAATGATTTTGCTGGTTGAAAAAGTTCGCTTGCGAAGGATAAGAGGTTTTTTTTTTCGAACTATCGTAAACCAAAAGGTGCAAAATTTTCAGAACACTGTTAACTTTCCTTTGCACCATGAGCATTTTAAAAAAGTACCAACACTGCGAAGAAATAATACTGTGAATATTATCATCCATACTAAAAAAGTCAAAACTTCTAAATTTAGAGACAAATATGATAGTATGAAAATCGAAGTAAGCTGTTCATCTAAAGGGTGCAAAGCATTGTTTTACCTGTGATCTTTCATATGAACCATGAGCATTTCGCAAATTACTTAAATTGCAGGGAAAATTAAAGTTTTATTTGGGCAAGTTTGGTGGTTTTTGATCAGTTTCTTTGTAATTGCCTAATAGGCCCTTTGCAGGATTAGGTCACGTGCTTGGTTACCGCGTAGCAACGCCATGTTGGGACGCAAGCGTCCCAAGCGCCATATTGAAATTATAGCGTGACGAAGCCATACTTGAAATTTTATATTCAATTTATTTGCGATCTGTTCGAATCTGTTTTAGTATTAGTCAATTTTCTTAAAGTTATTAGTCTCTTGGATTGTTTTCTTCGAGTTTTTTGTTTATATTTCAAACATCAAGACGATTTTTTGACGTTTAAACCCGAAGTGAGCAGTGGACCGCATGGCGAACAATGGTCAAGGTAAGCAACCTTATTATTCATTCTCTATTTAGCGCTTTCTGTGTTCTGAAACCTTTGTTTATCTTGACTTATATCATTTGAGCGTTCGGTGAGAAACAAGTATGCTGTTTGTCTATGAATAACGATAAAGTTCGATGTTCCATATTAATTTTTTTCAGATGTCTAATGTACTCTACTTTCATGTCTTTTATATACACGTATGCTGGAATTAACTTTGGTTATTTGTGTTATTATCAGCTTCCACGGACACTCCAACTCAAGATCTGAGAAATTTTCCTGATTTTTCCTTTGCTGAGGTTGAGAGATATGCGAAAACCATGTCTGGGTGCACAAGCACCACAAGAGCTTACAAATTTTTTGCTGAGCCCGGATATCTACACAACATCCAAGGTATGTAAAATCAAAGTTTGATCTAGTTATATGTACCATCAAAGAAGTGATCTTAAAAGATACCATGATATAATACTAATTTTTTAATATAGTTATTATTGGCACTAACCTGGGATATATGATTATTAAATCTAAAACTTTTTTTCTTCTATTTCAGTCACCTATTCAGTGAATAGAGTCAAGGTGACAGCAAAGTGCTTTCGCTCGATGAGAAAAAGCGAGCCACCACACATTCTGGAGTGTTTCATGAGACTGGAAAACAACGCCATTCATGGAAAATGTTCCTGTGTTGCAGGTGCTAGTGGCTTCTGCCACCACCTAATAGGCCTACTGTTCTATATTGCTCATTGTAAAACCCTTGGAATGGTCTCCCTGCCAGATGATCTGACATGCACAAGTATGACTCAGCGTTGGAGTATCCCAAGAGAAAGGCAGATCCAGTCTAAAGAAGTACAGTCCTTACTGGTTAAAAAGCCAAAAATGGGAGCCAATTACAAAAAGTTCATCAAAAGCAATTTGTATTCACCTTCAACATTCTATGGTATTCTTTGTAAGAGTGACTTTGTTGGTCTGGAACCGCAACCCCTGGCAGTTGATATTGCTCCCACAGAAGAGCTAAGACCAAATTTACCTCAAGTTCCAACAAGGTATGGAAATGTCTTCAAAGGTAGTGTGCTGTCTTACCAGCAGAAGCTTTCTCAAGAGTATGTGATAAATGACTTTCTTGCCAGTGACTTTCCCAGGTTACCAATGGAGAATGCAGGAGAAAACTTCGATAATAATGTCCAGTTTTGCTTAACTCAAGACAAACAGGCAGCACTAGAGGCATTATCAGTCACTCAATCAGTTGCCATTGACATTGAGCAAAAAACTGTGACACAGAGTGCTTGTAATCTATGGCAGATGTTGCGCTCCAAGCGAATTACTGCAAGTAAATTTGGTCTTTGCGCAAAGCGTATCTCAAACTTTGAGAATTTGGTGAAGCAATTGAATCCATCAAGACATGTAGTCACTGCACCTATGCGAAGGGGTATTGAATTGGAACCGCATGCAGCTATGATTTATGCAAATCAGGCCAAATCAGGGATGGTCAACCTCTACCCCAGTGGATTGGTCATCTGTCCAAAGAGCCCATGGCTTGGGTGTAGTCCTGATCGCAAGGTCTACGATATCACTGCTGCAGCTGAAGGATCACAACCATTTGGGCTCTTAGAAATAAAAGTAGTCAAAGAGGGAGAAACAGATTTCAAAAGTGTTAGATACGTTGACATTGACCCACTTACAAGTGAGAAAACACTGAAGAAGAACCATGACTATTATTTTCAAGTGCAATGTCAGTTAGCAATTACTGGCATTGAATGGTGCGATTTCTTTAGTTACATGAATGACAATACTTTTTTTTGTCAGAGAATCCTGTTTGACAAGGACTTTTTCCGGGAAAGCAAAAATAAAGTTGATAAGTTTTTTTTTCAATATTTTTTACAGGCAACATAGTATGACTAAGGGCAATAACCAAGAATTAATCACACCAATGTTATTCCATTTTAGACCATTTTTATTCAATTTTTGGATTTGTAAAGAGTTGAAAATCTGAATATCAGAACTAGCTTTTAGTCATCTATGCATAGAATCGTAATGTAAAGTTACTAAGCTATATTTTCAAATTATGTCACCTTTGCATTTGAAACTCTATGAGGATTTTGAAACCCCCATGGAATACAGTTAGATTAGAACTGGCTTCAAATGTTCATTAACTATTTCATGCATGGTTGGTGCAGTGAGCTAGTTTCAAAGTACTGCACGTGGTATAAATACATTGTAGTTTCCATTTTTCCTCATGCGTAATTAACAAATATTAGAAGTACATGTTGAAGGTTGTTTTTATTTGTCTCCATTTAATATCAAGGGCCCCTGAAAATTTGTTAATAAGCAGGTAATTGTATATATTTGATTAACTGAGCCCATCATAGACAATGGGACATCCGAGTCAAAGATATGGTATTCTTTGATCCTTCTGATTGCCCTTTCAACATGTATTCGCAATTTAGCAATTGTTTTTGTATTTAGCACTTCTGCTTCAGAAAATTGCCTTCTATCTTGTAAAAAGGGAGGGAGGTTCAGATGAGCACCCCTGTCCCTCAGCAAATCTTTGATATCAAATCCTTTATCTGCCATTACAGAATCACCATCCTCAAGCAAATCTAATACACCTGAACACCTTGTGATCTCTTTATCAGAAATTGCCCCTGTATAAAGAGAAGAAACGAATGTAACTGCACCATGTGGTGCAATACCTATTAGACCCTTAAGTGTTGTGTTACTCTTATACGTAGAATAAAGCTGGGACTGCAAAAGGAGAGATGATGGTGTCTCAACAAATATTTCTGTGCAATCAAGGATTACACGTGTTGTAGGATAAAGCCTTTTAAACTCCTCTGGCATCTTGAGATTCACATCAGCTCTTGATGGCCAAATCATTTGATTACCAAGCAGAAAATACAAATAGTTAGCCCAGGTTGTTAATTTCCTACTCACAGTTGACATATGTAGATTAAAACGATGTGCAAGATCTTGTTGAAATAGCCCTAATTTAATTCTAACTAGAAACATGAATAACTCATCTATGAGTTGCATCGCCCTCATATGCGGACGATTTTGTAATATACCTGTAGCATAACAGTATGTCATTGTTTCTGCAGAAGGCCTAGCAAAATTATAAAAAAATATCAAATGCTTGTATGTGCAAAACCCAGTGTAGAACTTAATAGCATCGTTGTCTGTGGAGAATCTTTCTAACCCGAACTTGTAGATGGCAAGTTCTGCTGCAACTTGTTCTTTTTGTTGCTTTACTTCTTCTTGGGCAGCATTGGCATCTCTTCTTGCTGCTGCTAGTTCAGCTTGTAAGGCTAGTAGCTGTGCTTTTGTCTCTCTGAGCTCATCAAAAATATTTGGGGCTTGGGTTGTGTTTTCTTCATAAGGTTGGTTTGAATCATCATCTTCTAAAGCTTCCACATCACTCTCATCTGTTTGTGTGCCACTGTAAACCAAAGAAGGATTTCGGTTTTTTCAGCAAACAATATCAACTATGTCAGAATACCACTGATCTGCTGGATGGGCCAATGCAGATTAAATATTTAGATTTACATTTAAATAAACAACTTGCATGATAACATACCTTTCAACTTGTCTTATAATCTTTCGTCTGCTTATTGTTACTGCCCAGTTAAATACAGTAGGGACTATTCCTTCTTTAAGACGCCGTCTTCCTGAATTATCAATAGGGAGGAAGTCTTCTTCTTTAAAATGTTTGCCACAAACTCTGGTCTTAGATGTTATCTACATACAAAGCATAAGCGTAAGTTAAGTTACATTGAAAACATAGTAAAGAAAATGTTAGTTAATAAAGAGCATTTCCATTTCAGTAAAGATAGGCCTTAACTTACCTTGAAATATGGGCCAACGTCCCTTCTTATTTTGATAATCCATTGCTTTTGCATTTCCTTGTTTTTAGGTATTCGGTGAAATGACAACGAACTTTCGTAGCGACTATCACCTGTACACATCGGGACACAACAGTGATAATTTCCACCTCTGGACTTCTTTTTAGGTACTGGGGAACTTGGACCAGAATCATCTGCTAAACAGGGTTAAAAAAATACACGTATAAGACAAATAATACTGATTAAATGACAACAGCAACCGCAAGAAAAAATGTCAAAACAACAACAACAACCTTACAAGAAGAACAGGCATGTACTCCAGCTCATTGTGAAATGTGTTGAGCTGAATTAGCTTACTAGCAATGCTTGAGTAAGAACACAGAAAGCGCTAAATAGAGAATGAATAATAAGGTTGCTTACCTTGACCATTGTTCGCCATGCGGTCCACTGCTCACTTCGGGTTTAAACGTCAAAAAATCGTCTTGATGTTTGAAATATAAACAAAAAACTCGAAGAAAACAATCCAAGAGACTAATAACTTTAAGAAAATTGACTAATACTAAAACAGATTCGAACAGATCGCAAATAAATTGAATATAAAACTTCAAGTATGGCTTCGTCACGCTATAATTTCAATATGGCGCTTGGGACGCTTGCGTCCCAACATGGCGTTGCTACGCGGTAACCAAGCACGTGACCTAATCCTGCAAAGGGCCTATTACCTGTGGCACACCTGAGCAAGCAGTAGTTTGAACTTCGCGCCAAAAGACCATCATTCTGTGCGATGAGTGGTTAGTTCAGAAACATTAGCATCACTCGTCCATTATCAGGGCAGCTAAGTGCTTGTTATTACTTTTACATGTCTTTCAACCATGACTATTCACTATGGAGATATTGTAATGTAAAAAGAAGCAGTATAGATCTAGAGGTCTGATTTCTGATGAAGCCTATGTCTTCTTTCCTTGCATTGGATGAACTGTACATTCGATAATGTAAATTGATACTGGCTCTCTTGCGATGGATGGAACAATAAAGACCCCAGATCGATGTATTCATTGTTCCAAATTCTGAGCTTAACTTTGTTTTGCACCCGCGCATCAACTGGTAGAGCTGATGATGTAAATATGTTAGCTGGCCTAGCTTGGTTACCTGCTAGAAGGTGGTGGGCTAGGTTGACTGATTCAACTACTGCTGTCCCTGCCGGTCGTTCCATCAATGGTGGCTGTTGCAGAGCATTTGTAGATTCTGTTGGTACCACTGTACTAGGAGGAGTTTGCACTAAAGGGGCCAACCGCTCAGTTACTGCATCAGTCATGCGGGCTACAATCCGATTGACGACTTCTTCTGGGATAGGGAGGTCCCTTGTTGAACTATTATCCGGGTTGTCAAGGATATGTCTTTCTGTGGAGATTTCTGGTGTTATCTCCTGCGCAGTGGCCAACCTCTTGGATCGCTTATTGTTGTTGGAAGTTGTCGGTCGACCGCGTTAAGGAGGCATCTATGAAACAAAAAAACCACAAAAGCGCATATTTCTGGACATAAGCAACAAAATAAAAACTTGGCACGATGCCAAGAAAATAAAGTAACTTGGTACAAACACCAAGCAGAATGAATGAACCATGATACGAACATCAGGCTCAAATAAAATAAAATCTCGGCATGAACACAGAGAAAAATTAAAGGAAACGTGGTACGAACACCAAGCAAAATAAATGAACCATGATACGAACATCTTGTTCACAAAAATAAAATCTCGGCACGCACACCGAGAAACATTAAAGTAAACTTGGTACGAACACCAAGAAAAATAAATGAACCATGATACGAACATCATGTTCACCAAAAAAAAAAATCTCGGCACGAACACTGAGAAAAATTAAAAGTAAACTTGTTACGAACACCAAGCAAAATAAATGAACCATGATGCCAACATCATGTTCACAAAATTAAAATCTCAGCACGAACGCCGGGAAAAATTAAAGTAAACTTGGTAGGAACACCAACAAAATACAAACACAAAGGTCAACGGAAGGGCAGGGAAAGCCATAGTATGACAAGCATGCAAAAAATGTAATGCTCGAGTTACCAATGTTAAAAAACGATAGCACGTGGAGAGGTTTAAACAGTGCTTAAAACAAAAGTCCCTACAATTAGGGGGAAGACTAAGGGGATATTTAGATATTAGCTTAAGTAGTGAGACTAAAAGAAGGATAAAGCTCGTAAAATAGCACCCCGATAACTGCGATATAACCGGTACTGTCTTACGGGGGTGAGATGGACGCCGTCGGGCAAAAGTGGTTTGTTAACCCTGTAAAAACCTCTATGTACCCAGCAAAAAACAAATGGAAATGGTCGTAAAATTGCCTGGACAGACTCATTAAATAAAACTACCTTAGTATTGAAAGCGTTGGATGAAAGGCGCGGAATGACGAGGCATACACAAATAACTTTGACAAAGAAGCGATCGTATAATAATCTCACGAGAACTTCTATGGAAGAAGCCACTGAAGAAAGCTCTTCGCTAGTGAGGTCGTTCGTACCGATTTCTAAAATAATAATATCGGGAGATCGCCTAGAGACAACATGGAGATGGTGTTTTCAAAGTTTCGGGACTGTTAATCCACCGACGCCAAACATGTTGACGTCGTCGGACAGGGGGGGGTGGGGTTGAGTTAATTAGCCTAATCCCCATACCCCTCCACGGTCGAATTACTTCCGGTCAATTAACTATTGACACCGGATACTGCTAACAATTTTGTAAATACACAAGGATTAACAGAAAGTCCAGGAGGGACATAAAAATTCTATTTGTAAACAAATATTTCATTTATATCTGCTCTATACAATACCAAAATACCACAATACATGCTATATATAATTATGAAGTATAGCCTTTATTTACGATATTTACAATATAACCATAATGCAAATATTATTTACATTTATCAAAAGGTCTGTTTAGAAGACTTCCTACTATTCTTATAACAAACACGATAGTTTTTAGTTTAACTGACATTTATATATTTATATATACAGACGATATTTTAAAATCAAGTTATATACTATTTCATTACAAAAAGTGTATATATTATGTATGATTGTATGATTATTGTTGCTTTATTATTCGTATGCAGAAATGATGTAAATCGTTAAGGTTTTGATTTCTTTCAAATTGTACATGTCATAGCAGTCTGCACTCTGTAATATTGTCATAGCAGCCTGTAATAATGTGGCAGCTTGCATATGTTCACAGTACGTGCAATCAAAATATTTTCCTGTTCTCATATTGATATATATACATCATTATTACTCTCAATAAGGACATTGTTCAATTGTATATTAAAGCAAAATAGTTTCTGTTCATGAAATATCAATATCAATTTGCAATATCTTTTAACATTGCCTTTTTGATAGTCCTGGATTTGGATTGGAGGATCTTGGATGGGAGAACAGGACAAGCTTCCCCATCTTTGCTTGACAGTGTAGCATTACTCTTTCTGCTTACTGTAGTTTGCCCAAATCTGATGAATGACCGTGTGCCTGCTTGTTGCTGGTAGGTTGGATTATTATTCTGGCCATTGCATGCCCTCACCTGACAGAAGTGGTTCTTAACACAGTCCTGATTTATGATTGCAGGTTTTATCACAGAACCTGGAAATCTGGATGTCTTAACACACATCATGGCTAAAAATCTAGACATACATTGTGAATCGAAAAAACGTTTTGTTGGACCCTTTAGTCTCCTTACGCCACTCCAACAGAAACTTTTAAAAATATGTCATTTCCTGAATACGTTTATCCTCGTTGGAATGAATAAACAGGTGATCATTGAACAGACTAAACAAGTTGCTTGTGTGCTTCAATAATGTAATGAGTCAAGGTCATCGGTGCTGGTATCTTGAGTATTGGACACATTTATATATTTTTTTTGTTTGTTTATATATTCTTGGGAAGCACGGGTGGCGTAGCAATGAGAGTGCTCGCCTCTTACCAATGCGACCCATTTCCTAAATTCCAATTGGAATGACAGTGGATGAATAGCTACCCTGTAGAAATGCCACTGCTAAATCCCATTTATTTATTATTTCATTATTTATCTATTTTTCTTTTGTTTGTAAATCAATGTTTTTTAGTATACTAGCTTCTACTAAGTCTGGCCATCTGTCTTAGTCTAATCCAGATGGTCTGCACTTTTAAATCTGTCATACTTAATTTATTTAATTATATCAATGTAACTTTGAAGTTTCTTGATTGATTGATTGATTGATTGATTGATTGATTTCAATTAGAGGTATATCATTTAAAGTCACTATTTTTGCCTCTGTCTTCATAAAATCCCCATGTATTCTCCGCACTAAAGATTTATTTGCTAGACGGTAGCTGTAATTGTGAGAGATAACAATGGCATGTATGAAGTTTGCTTGAACACGTATTTGATTTTTGCCTGCAAATTGAACAGATAGTAACTAAATTGAGTGACCATGAAACAATAGTGGCAATGAAACAGAAAATGCAGGCCCGTCCATGCTTAACAATAATAGAGTGCAAATAATATAGAGTACTAACACTGTGCAACACTTTGCACTATTTAGTAGTAAACAGTGCTAATTAAACAATAGAAAACGAAATAGAAATGAAACAGAAAATGCAGGCCCGTCTATGCTTAACAATAATAGAGTGCAAATAATATAGAGTACTAACACTGTGCAACACTTTGCACTATTTAGTAGTAAACAGTGCTAATTAATCAATAGAAAACGAAATAGAAATAGAAATATGATTAGCATAATTTAGCAGTATTTAGTGGTATTTATGTTAGACGCTTATAGTGTTTGTACTCTACCTGTGAAATAGATAACTAACTAAATAGCACTAATTTGTGAAAAAGTCTTATGGATGCCATCTATACCCCTCCTTTATTGTCATAATCAGTGACCCCTGTTGTTCCCATAGCAGCTTCATATTTTCGGGGATTTCATTGTCATTTCCATCCTCGAATATTTTTTATAGATCGGCATTGGTTTCTTTCTTCCATTTCGATAGTTTGTTCATAAAACTTGTTTCGCCAGTATATTTCTTTCATATTCATTATTCTTAGTTCATATTGCTTTTGTTGCAGCTGTATTTGAAGATCATCTGCAGTCAGATACCGTTTGTTACAGTTAACCTTGATGTCATCGTCAGATCTAGCTCCCCCCCACAGGAATAATTAGAGAGCAGTCTGTCAACCACATTCTTCTTTCCGAGTGGAGTCTTCGTCTATATCTTCTCCAACGTCGTGATCGACCATTGGAGCGACAGGATTCGAAGATTCGACCGATATTCCTTTGCATAACCCTGAATTTTTCATAATACGGTCGGCGTTTATTCCATTAGCTAGATCGGTAATATTTAACGAACACCCATGGGAATGAAAATCGTACGTCCGTTGCCCATCAGCGTTAATTTTGCTAGTAATTACTGTAGACATTTCCTGCCTACGGAAACTCCAGTTTGCCATACGGAAAACGATCAGGCAACCAGACTCCTTGCTATTCAACTTCGTCCAACCAACTGGAAGTTGATGATTGTGCTCTACTTCCCAAGGCCAAGACTCTCTTCGTTTGCTGTCGAGAGCCTTTGGTGCAATGGTTCACTCTCCCCTTCCAGATATCGCTGATAATATTTCCGAGATAAGATTTTGTGAGGGACGACTCAAACCAATGCAAATTCTCTTTTATACTTAGAGAGTGCTGCAGGATATCTTCAGCTTTCGTAACAGAGCCTGGATGGTATCGATAGTTGGACAAAACCCTACAAAAACCAACGGTAGTAAGATCACAGGCACTACATGATTCACTTATAAATTGAGTAAAGTGTTGTTAAGCTGTTTAAAACTTACCATGTTTTCCTACGCATGTACGTCAAATTAGAGTGAGAGAGTTTATTCGATACTTTATCAACCATTTTACAAGGCCAAGAGAGAGTTATAAAGAGATCAATAAACGAAGAAGGCTTCCAAAACAGAGATGGAATTTGAAATTTTAAAAAGGTTTTTCCTTCGGTTTCTTGTTCTCTGATTGGCTTCGTTTAAGACAATGGACTGTGCGAAAAATTCCACTACATATCCAGCCAAAATCTTTTTCGTCATGCCAAAACAAACCCGGGGAAGGGGAATTTGTCTCGAGCTTGGAATTACGTTCGGCCAATAAGAAAGCAGTATGTAACATGACTCGCTCGTGCTTTACATACAACGGCCGTTTGAACACCATCGATCACACGCTGTAGAAGAAATCAAATATTCGACTTTAAGCCAGGATTTGTCTGGAAATATTTTGCGTGGTGGCATTCTCGAAAACATGTCATGATAGAAAAATTATCGTTCCTTTGATATGTTGCATTTTTATTGTGGTTCGAGGGGAGAGAGAGAGAGAGAGAGATTTTTTGGATTTTCTAGCATGATGTTGTCGATATCGGGTGCTTAGGCTCCAGCCTTCCCATTATTAAGGGAGAGAAGAGCGAATTTAAAAAAAACAAACAATAAACGGCATCAAATCGCGCTGAAATTTCGCCAGAAGACTGAACAAAATAAAAGCAACAACTGCAGCAGGTTTTGAGGCAAATTGTCGAGTGAAACATTTTATTTTCAAGACTTTATCATAACTTCCATACATTCCCTTATAAACCATACACAGGAACCTTGTTTGGGCTACCTGTGGAAAGAAATGTACATGGCATGTACATTTGTATTTTGCAACCTGTTTTATGGAGAGCGTTGGACTGTTGGATGCTTCAAGTGAAATTCATCAGTTTGCTTTACATTGTGTGTTCCTTCTAAGAATAAACAGAAATCTTAAGTACTTTCAAGATGCACATAATTTGTCCCCGCTGAGTACTGGGAAAGAATTTTGTCCAGAACAGCTTTGGGTTAGTGGTCTTGTGTCAATGCAGTACAATTTGAACAAAAAGTAGCCATTTGGTTCTTAAATTGGAGTAGTCTTTTAAAAAAATTTGATAATCACTTTCATTAGTGAATAAACATATTTAAAGTAAAAGTTTAATTCACATAAGAGGGTTCTGAAGGGGTTGCCAATTTTTTGGGCCTGGGGAAATGGGATTTCATGCACTGGGACTGGCATTCATAATCAAAAAATAATCAAGAATGGGATTGAGATTTGAGCAAAACAATATAGGCTGGGATAATGGGATTAGAACCCCACCCCCTCTCCATAACCCTCCAACAACAAACACCTCAATGAATGAACAAAATATATTTCCCCTAATCACGCGATTTACAGCTTTCAAGAATGTTCAGTAAGCTTGGTAACGTTACCTGACATATAGCGGCGCCTGACATATAGCGGCGCCTGACATATAGGGGCGATGGGGAGGGGAGGGGTGGTCTAAGAACTACGTTACCTTACATATAGCGGCGCCTGACGCCGTGATTTTCTGTGCAGAGGTTTACTCCCCTGATTCTTGGTGATTTTCTGTGCAGGGGTTTACTCCCCTGATTCTTGTTGATTTTCTGTGCAGGGGTTTACTCCCCTGATTCTTGGTGATTTTCTGTGCAGGGGTTTACTCCCCTGTTTCTTGGTGATTTTCTGTGCAGGGGTTTACTCCCCTGTTTCTTGGTGATTTTCTGTGCAGGGGTTTACTCCCCTGATTCTTGGTGATTTTCTGTGCAGGGGTTTACTCCCCTGATTCTTGGCAACGGCTTTTGTTACTTATCCATCTCGCGATGCGCATTGATGATGTTTTCTACTTCAATTTGTATTTCCGTAAATGGTTGCGGTAACAAGTGCTGTTTCTTAGCAACTTCTCTTGCTATTCTTCTTGCGACTTTTTTGAAGGTTTTACCATGTGCAGCCGACTCACAGTTAGGAGTTTTGTTCTTAATAACATGGGCGATTTCATGAATTAAAGCCTCAAGGAAATCTCGATCCGTTTTTAAGTTGACGTAGAAAATCACTATGAAGAAGTCATTATCTTCCGTTAATGTAAGACCTAATGTCCCATCATTCTCACGACGTTCCGCTACCTTATTGTACTCGTCCATGACAATGCAGCAATGTGACCCTTTCCGTCAGGCAATTGCAAGTCACATACTTCTACAATGCAATCATACAGATGTTGAATGCGTTCCGTTTCCTTTGAAAACCTGGTTGCTGCTTTTTCCAAGTCTTGAAAAAATTTACTCCTGTTTCCATCATTTTTTAATTTCCTTCTTTTACATTTTCGACATTCCCAATCTGGTTTACTGAAGTCGCCTTCTTCGCACTCTTGGTGAAACCATTTCTTGCACTTGGCGCAGCAGACCATCGTTTTTTCTTCATCAGGCATTCTACAATGACAGTAGACATTGCATACCCATTCATAAAGGATGAATACATCTCTATCTCCCTTGGGCGCAGTGACACGGTCTATAAATCTTTCCATGCAATTCTTCTCCAGACTCTTGATGAGTTCTGTACACATCCTTTCCTGATGATAGATTGTATGAGAAGGATCTTTCCCAAAGCAAAGAAGGGTTGCAAATTCTATTGCAAACAAACCGCAGTCGTCTCCACCTTTCTGCTGATGGACCTCCTCAACAGTCATACGCAAGTTGGTTCTAGGTAACCTGAACTGGTGTGCGGTTTGATCCACAGATATTGGATAGCTTATCTTCCATTCTGCCTGCCTCAAATTTAACTCCTGAAAACTGTCATAGATAACGACTTCATCTGCCAAACACTGCAAGTTGGATAGTGTTATCCAGTGGTTTCCCCTAACGTTGATTATCTGGATAAAATTAGAAGCATGTTGAAAGCCCTGTTTCTTTGCCACAATTACATCTGGCAATCCTAACAAGAAAAATATTTACAATGAGATAAAATAAATTTGTAGCTTATCTAAATAGCTAAAAAGTTATGAATAAAATACAGTTTTGCTAGATATAACTAGAAACGGAAATACGTAAATTACGTCACAGGTAATTTGAATATTGCATACTGATTAGCAGTGTTTACAATACGCGAGTGAAAATTACTAGGTTGCAAAGTTTAATGTACAAGTCGGTAAACCGTTTAAAATGAACTAAACCAATGGAAAAAGCAATAGGAAAAATTGACTAGAGGTTAACTATGGCTTTAGGTAAGTATTTTAACCTTTGTTTATGACAAACTAAGAATTACACGGTTTACTGAACACGCGGTCGCGACAATGACCTTGAGTGTAGAGTTTAAGTAGCGAACAAATTAAAGGTTGGAAAGAAAAGGTCTTTTATCCCGCAGTTAAGGCTATTTATCGTAGTAAAAAGGTTAAACAAGCGAGTAAGGCGGTAGCGATCCTATAGTAAACGTTTTAAAGAGTTTAAAAGACAAGATACACTCAGCGTGATTACTAAATTACTACTGCGTGAATAACTTTGTACTAAATTACGCGCTAATGCGACTAGCATTACAACAACATGAAACGAATGCTTAACAAATATGTAGAAAATCTAAGCTATAAAATATAACGACTAGTTAACGATATTAACATAGATTTGTCCTAAATCTATCCTAGGTATAAGTGTAAAAGGCTTCAAAGATTCATACCTTTACATCGTAGAGAATTCCTTGTCTTGATATGTGCAACGTCTTCAAGAACTTTTACTACACTGATTTAAGCTTAGTTTGGGCCTATTTTTATGGAAAAACCTGCATTCTTAAGACCTTACACATCCTACGCAATGTTGCACGCCCTAGGCGCAAACAGGATGTCCCAAACACGAACTTACGTAAACAAGCGCCAAACCTAGGCATGACTCACTGTAATGTAATTACGTACGGAAATTATTTCTTGCTTACGCATTTTCCACGCAAACAGTTAACTAAAGAATTACATTCCTATGTGTACATGAGGCATTCCTAATTAAAAATATAGATTTATGACTAAATAATTACTGTCCAAAATAGTGTCTTTTGACTCTGTCACACTTGCCCCTCCTTTTTGTTTGCTTCGTCCTCGAGCAAATTCAGGAACAATGATACGCAGGTGGACTCGTCAGTGCTGAAGTGCGGATCTTGGAAGATTATAGAGGTTGCTGTGTTGGCCTGCCGTTGTCCTTGTGGAACGTCGGAGTACAGGTGCAGCCAGTTCTTCCTCAGACGCATCATCACTATCATCATCATCAGGTTCAGCTGGTTCTGTCATTGGTTGAAAGGCGATTGTCATTCCTCCAATGTCATCTTCTTCATCTGATGATTCTGGCGATGCAGTACATGTTTGTCTAGACCTGTCAGCTTGCTTGTGTCGTCCTCGTATCTCCAGCATTGGTCTTGGACACACTTGCATTTCTCCTTGACTAACAACTTTATCTCCTCCATGTCCATCAGCTCTTTCAACGACATATGTATTGTTGTCTCTTCGTTCGACGATTTTGTACACTTGGTTGTCCCATTTATCTTGAATCTTGTTTCTTCCTCTGACTTTACGGTTGCGAAGGAGTACTCGCTCTCCAACTTGTAGTGGTTCGGCCAGTGCTCTGCCCTTCTGGTCATGGATCTTTCTGACGGTAGCAGCTTCCTTCAAGTTTTGTGTCACAGTGGTATAAGCTTCTCGTAGACGAGTCTGGTGCTTGGTAATCCATTGCTGGTTGTCTACTGTCACTTGTCTGTCATCATCAGGAAGTAGAATGTCCAGAGGTAGCTTTGCATCTCTACCAAACATCAGGTAGAAGGGTGAGTATCTAGTCGTTGCATGTGGCGTAGCATTATAGGCGTAACATAACTCTTTCAGGTGTTCAGGCCACCTTCTTTTCTTTTCTGCTGGTAGAGTTCTTAGAAGCTCATGTAGTGTACGGTTGAATCTTTCGCACTGCCCATTTCCTTGAGGATGATAGGGGGTTGTCCTTGACTTCTTAATTCCATACACTGCACACAACTCCTTGACTAGTTCTGCCTCAAATGACTTGCCTTGGTCAGAGTGTATTCTTTGGGGGATTCCATACACAAGGAACCATTCTTTAATCAGGGTCTTGACTACGGTTGTAGCTTTCTGATCACGGGTAGGTACAGCAATTGTAAACTTTGTGAACACATCTGTTAACACGAGGACATTTTCTCTTCCATCTGTTGCAGGCTCAAGCAAGGTAAAATCCATCGCTAGCACTTCCAATGGCCTAGTAGCTAGTAGGCTGCCCATCGGTGTCTTGACTGGAAGGTAGGATCCTTTGGCAATGACACATCTTTCACAATTGGAGATCCATTGCTTCACATCTCCTTGCATACCGGGCCACCAACATCTTTTCCTCAAGAGCTGTTCTGTCCTGTCTTGTCCTTGATGTCCACATTGATCGTGTGCACCCTTCAGTACTTGTGATTTCATTGATGTGGGGAGTAGCAGTAACCGAAGCTCACTTCCCTGTCCGACTCCTGTACGGCGGTAGAGAACTCCATGGCTTTCCTCAATCCTGTTCCAGTGACTAAGCAACTTCCTTGTATCCCTCGTCTCTTGTTGGCTTTGCCTTTTACTTGGCCGACGTCCAAGGTTTCGGTAGTGGAGGAGACGACTGATGCATGGGTCCTCCTGCTGTAGTCGTTGGATCTCTGTGAGAGGTGTGGTTGGGAATGAGGTTGCTTGCTCTTCCAGCGCACTTGTCTCTGTGTTGCTTATGAACGCTGCTGATACCATCAAATGTTGACATACCTCTTCTGGTAGGTCTGTAGTATTGGTAGAGTAGGCTAGGGTGCTTCTTACTTCAACTGTGGTTGGTTCTTCATCTCGGTTGATGCGACTTAGAGCATCTGCATTCTGATTGTGACGTCCAGGGCGATACTTGATGGTGAAGTTGAAGTTTGCTAACTCTGCAGCCCACCTCTGCTCCACAGCTTTCAGCTTACTCTTTGACTGTAGGTATGTCAGCGGGTTGTTGTCTGTGTAGACGACAAACTTCGATCCCAGCAGGTACTCCCTGAACTTCTCACATACAGCCCACTTCAAGGCTAGTAGTTCCAGCTTCCTTGATGAGTAGTTCTCCATGTTTCGCTCTCCACCTCTCAGGCCTCGGCTGGCATAAGCGATCACTTTGACTCTTCCGTCCTGTTCTTGGGACAGCACGGCTCCCAATCCTTCGTTGGACGCATCCGTCTCTAGGATGAAGGGCTTGGTGTAGTCCGGGTAGGCCAGCACTGGTGCTGAGGTTAGTAGATTCTTTAACTTGTTGAAGCTCTTTTGGCACTCTTCTGTCCACAGTACGCCAAT
Source organism: Actinia tenebrosa (assembly GCF_029948245.1). NCBI lineage: Eukaryota > Metazoa > Cnidaria > Anthozoa > Actiniaria > Actiniidae > Actinia > Actinia tenebrosa. The sequence goes on along the minus strand of NW_028292577.1, from coordinate 3,935,175 downwards.
CTGCTTCCGGGTGGTCTTGTTACTTCCTCCGCTCCCGAGCTCAGCAACTAACTTGTGCAGCGGGCCTGCCATTTGAGCGAACTTGGGGACAAATCTTCTGTAGTATGACGCGAAACCAAGGAATGATCGCACATCGCACACTGTCTGGGGGACTGGCCACTCGTTAACTGTCTTTGTCTTTTCAGGGTCTGTCTCAACACCGTCAGCAGAGACCGCGTGCCCCAGGTAGGACACCCGATCTCTGAAGAGTTGACACTTGGTTGGTTCAACCTTTAATCCATGATGCTTCAGCTTACTGAATACCGTTTCCAACCGCTCAAGATGTTCTTCAATGGTGGATGAGAAGACTAGGATGTCGTCCAGGTAGACCATCAGGGTGCGAAGTATGTCCTCTCGGAAGACTCCTTGCATCAACCTTTGGAAGGTCGCTGGGGCATTCTGTAGTCCAAACGGCATCCGAGTGTACTGAAACAAACCCATGGGCGTTGTGAACGCAGTCTTGTGCTGATCATCAGGATGGACTTCAACTTGATTGTAGGCTGATGCCAGATCTATGGTGGAAAAGTACTTTGCGCCACGCAGTGCCTCCAGTGATTCCTCTATCCTTGGTAGGGGGTACTGATCACGCTTGGTTTTCTGGTTCAGCTTCCGGTAGTCGACGCACATCCTCAAGGCTCCAGACTTCTTTCGTACAAGCACTATTGGGGAGGCATAGTTACTCTCACTTGGACATATCACTCCTTTTTCTAGCAAGTCTTGTAGATGCTGTTGCACCTCCTGGTATTGGTTTGGAGGAATCCTTCTGTAACGCTCTGTGACAGGCACATCATCGTCTGTGTAGATGCGATGATATGTTGTCTTTGTACAGCCAAGGTCCTCCTTACATGAAGCAAACACCTCTTCATTTCTTTCGAACATCTGGAGAGCTTTCTCCCTCTGAAGTTCCGTCCCGGGGAAATGTTCCAGGGTAATCCCGTGAGGGGGTGTCTGTATCCTTTGCCAACGTACTTTGCCCACAGCTTCCCGTTGGGGTGGCATCTGAGGGTCAGCACTAAGGTTACAGCACACTGTCACCATGTTATTCTCGTGTAGGAACTCCAACTGCTCTCCTCTCTTGACCATCTCTCCCTCTCGCACAATTCCAATCCGCGTCCTCGGCTTTAGCCATATGTCCTTTGCCGTCTGGTTGGCAACTCTGACATAGTAACACGTCTTGGTAGTATCCACGAGAGTACTGGCCACGGTGAGGTTTCCTTCTACTGGTACACCAAGGGGTTCGATCACAGCATCAGTGCCCCATGATGGGCCTGTGACCAAGATATCAGATTCTGTGAAAGCAGGGACCCAGACTTTGTCTGAGCCGGCTACTTTCACGAACCCAGTTTTACGTTTACTCTTCTTCTCTTCATCTTGCAGGATCTGTTGGTATTGGGGCACCTGCCCAAGAACGTTGGTTCCCAGTAGGCCAGGTACCCTCCTCTGCATGACTGTAGTGGCTGCTGTGTCCTTCGTGATGAAGATGCCGCACCCAGGGACCACCACTCCTCCGATCTCTACTGCAGCGACAATATATCCAATGTAAGGGATGTCCAAACCGTTAGCTCCTCGCAGCTGCAGTAATCTTGTTTCAGGGTGTAGGTCTCCAAGGGTTGGCTGTAGCTTTTCCCTGTAGAACGACTCGGTTATGAGGGTAACCATGGAGCCCGTATCCACTAAGCTTTTCACAGGTACTCCGCCAATCCTCGCCACCACTGTGGGACTTGTCCCGACAAACTTTTCGTTCTGAAAAAGAGAGTTAGAGCCACTACAGTTCCTCTCCACAGCGTGGCTCACTGCCGTGGAGAGCTGGAGTTTGACTCCTTCTGTGGTGCTGCTGGTGCCTTGTCTTTCAGGGGCTTTGGGCAGTTCGGCCGAAGATGTCCAAGCTCGTGGCAGTTGTAACATCTCCTCGGACCACGTGGGGGACTTCGTGGTGGTGATGGGCTTGCTAACTTCATGGTAAGTTGGGTTAGCAGCTTCTGCTGCTCATCCAGCAATTTTTGTTGCTGCATGAGCCTCTCCACCAGGGCCTTCTGTCCTGCTGCAAGCTCTTGGATGGCATTTACTTGGTTGCTCTCCACCAACACCTCCTTGGCCGCTGCATGGCGATGTGCTCCTCTATCTGTGTCTTCCGAGCTACGATAGGCCTCTTGCCTCACCTCGTTGAAGGTCTTCTCGGGATGTTCTCTGATATAGCGCTTGAGATCCCTGCGCAACAGGTTGTCACGCAAGTTCTCAACGAATGTGTCTCTGAGGTTCTGGTCCTTGTTTTCCAGGGCTCCTACGTGTACTCTGGTTATGTGCTCCGCCATTGACATCAGGGCATGGGCAAAGTCCTGGATGGGCTCTCTGTCACCTTGTTTTCTGGCGAAAAACCTCTGGAGAAGCTGGGTCTTGGTGAGCTTCTCCCCGAAGACGTCTCTTAGAATCCTGAAGAAGCCATCCGGGTCTGTCCAGTCATCCACAGGCCTTAGTCGAACTTCATCTCGAGCCGCTCCTTCTAAGCTATGGTACAGGAAATCCACCGCCTCTTGACCAGTTAACTTCTGGGCAGCCACAGACCTCCGTGCATCCGCTATCCAGTCTTCAAGCACTTTGTCGTCTCTGCCACCAGCATACTTTCTCAGCTTCTTCTCCCTTGGCACTGTCACTTGTACCACTGGTGCAGGAACAGGTTGGGCAGGGGGTCCTCCTTCAGCCTGCATGCCATCCAGCTGTGCCTTGAGTGCAGCCAATTGCTCTGTGAGTGCAGCCACAGCTTCTTCCGCCATGATTTCAATCTCGTTCCCGTTGGTAAATAATCAGTAACTACTAATGTCAACTTTCTTGCAATCCCACTTCTGACACCAAAAATGTAACCGGTGGCAAGGCGCTCAGCTATGAATCAGATTGCAAGTGGTTTTGACAAAAGAATTTATTGAAAAATTCACACAACTTTACAATACATGAAAAAAAACGGGAACGAGATTACAGGATATCTCTAATGAAAACAAGAAAAATATTTACAATGAGATAAAATAAATTTGTAGCTTATCTAAATAGCTAAAAAGTTATGAATAAAATACAGTTTTGCTAGATATAACTAGAAACGGAAATACGTAAATTACGTCACAGGTAATTTGAATATTGCATACTGATTAGCAGTGTTTACAATACGCGAGTGAAAATTACTAGGTTGCAAAGTTTAATGTACAAGTCGGTAAACCGTTTAAAATGAACTAAACCAATGGAAAAAGCAATAGGAAAAATTGACTAGAGGTTAACTATGGCTTTAGGTAAGTATTTTAACCTTTGTTTATGACAAACTAAGAATTACACGGTTTACTGAACACGCGGTCGCGACAATGACCTTGAGTGTAGAGTTTAAGTAGCGAACAAATTAAAGGTTGGAAAGAAAAGGTCTTTTATCCCGCAGTTAAGGCTATTTATCGTAGTAAAAAGGTTAAACAAGCGAGTAAGGCGGTAGCGATCCTATAGTAAACGTTTTAAAGAGTTTAAAAGACAAGATACACTCAGCGTGATTACTAAATTACTACTGCGTGAATAACTTTGTACTAAATTACGCGCTAATGCGACTAGCATTACAACAACATGAAACGAATGCTTAACAAATATGTAGAAAATCTAAGCTATAAAATATAACGACTAGTTAACGATATTAACATAGATTTGTCCTAAATCTATCCTAGGTATAAGTGTAAAAGGCTTCAAAGATTCATACCTTTACATCGTAGAGAATTCCTTGTCTTGATATGTGCAACGTCTTCAAGAACTTTTACTACACTGATTTAAGCTTAGTTTGGGCCTATTTTTATGGAAAAACCTGCATTCTTAAGACCTTACACATCCTACGCAATGTTGCACGCCCTAGGCGCAAACAGGATGTCCCAAACACGAACTTACGTAAACAAGCGCCAAACCTAGGCATGACTCACTGTAATGTAATTACGTACGGAAATTATTTCTTGCTTACGCATTTTCCACGCAAACAGTTAACTAAAGAATTACATTCCTATGTGTACATGAGGCATTCCTAATTAAAAATATAGATTTATGACTAAATAATTACTGTCCAAAATAGTGTCTTTTGACTCTGTCACAATTTGTTTTGAAAGATGATCAATCAAATCATGAAAAGATTGAGAGCAGAGTGAACACAAATCTACGATGATCGAAAAACAATTTCAATTTTAAGCAATACACGACACTTTTGATATTTGGCGGTTTTAAGTCATTTTACATGTTTCGGTAGGTTCGTTTCAATTCAAGACAATTCAAATGAAAAAATGTACCATTTGTACAGGTTTTACTAGTACACTCCACAATTTTCTCTTTTGGATTAGGCTTGACATTGTAAATGCAGATTGAGGCCATTTGCATTGCTATGTTCAATGTGTCCTTTTTTGAGCTGGCTTAAGTTAGGTAAAGTTCTGCAGTTAGGGCAGTACCATATTTTGGGTGTACTATCTACCCCCAAACAAGACAAGTGAAATTCCCCAATGGGGCACTGCTGATTACAGCACTTAATAGTATCTTCATCCTTGTCAGATCTGCAGTAGCATGTACTACTTTGGGTGTATCAAAAGGGGTGACTCTACATCTCCTTGTTGACTATGTACCCATTACTTCAGGTAGAACACACACTCTCCAAAACTTCTCCAATTTAGGAACAGCAGATTCCCAGTGTTCTTGGGTAGGTAAAATGCGTTGTTTCACAAGCATCACTTGATCTGAACTGACAGAACAAACCACAAAGTCACAGTACGAACGTCTAGCAGTGAACAATTGTTGCTGTAACTGGTAGTAGTATTGGTGGTCATCAGGCAAGTAGTAATCCCCCTGGCTAGATTTTGTAAGGCAGCTATTCTTGTTCAGGACATAACTTTCAAAGTCACAGTTATCAAGGCAAAGGGGGCACCTAACTTCTCCACAGCCCTGGCCGCAACAGTCACATTCACACAAAAAATCAGGCGTAGCATGAAGCCACGGCATTTCTTTATTGACAATAAGACCACCATGTTTGACCTTAAAGTTTGAATGTGTCGATTGCATCAGCTGCTCATAAGTACGAATAGCCAGAGCTTCATGTTTGCATCTATGCTCTGTAGCTTTAGTTGTAAAGCGGCTGAGTTCAGGATAGCATATGACTAGAATCAACCCCCGCGTGCTTTACAAGTGCGCACAGCACGTGCACGCGTTTTCTATTTCTTCAATAAAAATTTAATTTTATTGTTTACCTGGACCGTGTTTGAAGAAGTTGATTCCTTTAGGTTGTTTTATGGTCTCCTTTTCTATCTCTTCAATTTTTTCTTTGGAGAGATTGATCTTGATTTTCATGCATGCATCAATCAATTCAGGGTATGACATGCTTAAATATTTAGAAACATAGAGGCTCGGTACAGGCGGGATATCACGACTTGGAAGAATCTAGCTTTCAGAAAAATGTTCAACTACATTTAACACAACAGGGTTTGTCTTACATTTACTCAACTCATAAAAAGTATTCATTTCCACATTGGTTGGAGATGGAATGTTATCTTTTACTTTGGTCTTGATGTTTAAGTTATCTTCGCAATTAGGCAGATTTTCAATGTTATTCATTTCAAGTTCAGATTTCAATTTTTGCGCTGATTTGAAGTTAATATCGACGTCTTTGACATAGCTAGGAAGAATCCATTGGCGTTTCATCTGTGTACATGACAATTTTCCATTCACCTAAGTCCAAGATTCTAGGTAATATAGTACGCACGCCACATGGGAGCATGATTTGCCCAAACCCGCCTTACAACCTAAGCAGTGAGTGCTGATAATAACACCACTTTCTTCGGTGATAATCCATACAGGAATCAACGAATCGTTCATTCGTTGAGAGTGTCGAACTTCAGCCAATACTAGAAACTTGTTGCAAATTACATGCCCTTGCACATTGGTGACAAATCCAGCTAGTTAAAAGCCTGTAGACGTCTAAAGTTCTTGAAATGTTCCTTTGTATAGAAGCTGGTTTCAAGGACAAAATATCCGCCGATTCAACTGGTGGGAGACAATCCGGCGACAAGACGTTCCCCTTTAGAAGAATGGGGTCAATTCCGACACTTTCAATTTTCTCAAGATATTGTGCTTTTACAGTAGAATCAAGTTTTTTGAGCAGAATCAAGAATTTGAGCTTGATTCCATGAAGAAACTTAAAATAATTACTCTTTCTGCTTTCATTTGCATAGATGTACATGTGATAATGAAACCTGATATGTACACCAATATGGCGGCTGCAATGCTTGTGACGTCACTTGAAACCAAGCTATATTGCTTGGCTGAGAAGGTATGTAGTTCTTATATACTAATGAGAATTGAGATTGAGACATCATTTCTATGTTCGATAGGGGTGTTGACCATGAAAAAGTCACTTCGATTTGTTAAATCCCATAGTTTTTTTATTTGTCATACACAATTGATGCTGATGATGTTCATATCTATATTTCCAAAATCAGTAATGCAAGACCTATTCACATAATGATTTGCCTTTTTAGACATTTTTCCGAGTAATTTTTGCGACTGCATGAAATAGATCCAACTTGACAGGTATTTCAATTTGCAAAACGCTCTCCAACTTTCCTCGGACATGACAACAGTCGTCAACATAAATGGCATCCAAAATTTAATTTAATGATGCTTAATTCTCAGTGTCAAATGCATGAATGGGGAAAAAAGTCAGGCTTGGCCCCTGCTCAAGCCCTTGTCTTTCCGTCTTTTATATACATTAGACCCTAAGTCATAACGATTGTCGTAGAGCGAGTGTACCAAAAGGTGGTTAGAAAAAAGAAAGCGATGGTGATCGTATGTACCGTAAAAAGGCGTTTGACTTCCATCTGCCCAATTCTCTAATTTGAGTGTCGGATAAACCTTTTGAGGCTGCCCAGGATGCCTCCCCAATCCCCCAATCAAGGCCAGCAAAACCAAGGACCTTTGGCAAAGCCTCTCAGAGCTATGTAATTAATTAAGATGGACACAGGGCATACTGGCTTGTCTGTATATATATATATAGAGAGAGAGAGAGCGACAGGCTGAGATGGGTTGCTGTGTTAAAAAAAAATTCAAGGTCAATTTGATACCTGTTACAGAGCCTGAAGCGTCTTTCAAAAAAGCTATTTGATCAAATTGGATTAAATTCTGGGAAGGGCACCCAGATATGGTGGTAATCTTGCCAATTCTAAGGGCCGCGAAAAAGGCTACTGTACACATAGCCTTGAAAAGGTGTCGTTGAAAGTTAGATGATATTGTATGATCAAAAGCTGACATAATTCGCTCCAAAATAGGCAGTGTAATAGGTAGCCTAGTATCAGTAGAAGGATTACTCTTAGAATATCCTTTTAATGCCAGCCTTATCATATTTGATTTGGTTGGGTCTGGTAAAGACGAAATACGATGTACATATCCTATCACTGACAGAAATGTGTGGTTGAAGCGGCGTAACCTTTTTTGTGCTAAATATGCAATGAATATGGCTAATGTATGAGATGTTAACGGAAGCTCGAACTTGTTTCCGAAAATTTCACAAGTAAATTGTTCGACAAGTTTCCAAGGACGCTGATATGTCCTTATAGATGATTGTAACAAAGAGCTTTGTCAGCCAATTCTCCGGGAGTAGATGGCTTGGGATCATCGTTGGGTCCTTGTCGCTGTCTGGCAGCAGTCCTTTGAATTTCGAGACCTGCAACAGAGACAGACAATCAGCCGGGCCATTATTTTTGCTGCTTACATGTCGCGCCCTAAAGAAAATGTTATGTTCTAAACAAACCAAAACTAAATGTCTGATCAACCCTAAAAGTTCCCTATCCTTTGAAGTCTGCGTATTAATAATATGCACGACGCTCTCGTTGTCTGAGAAAAATAAGACTCGTTTGTTAGCAAGGTGTTCGGACCACATGACTGCTCCTAAAACAATAGGAAAGAGTTCTTAAAAGGCAATATTCTTTAGCTTCCACTTTTCTGGCCACTCGCCGTACGACCAGTGATTATTAAATATTATTCCCAAGCCCAAAGTTGTGGCTGCATCGGTGTAAATAGACAAAACAGAAGACAGAGTCCAAGCATCCCCAAGAAACATAGACTTGCCATTAAAATTTTCAAAAAATTGCTGCCATAGTCGCAGGTCTTTTTTCACCTCAGCAGTTAGTCTGATGAAATGGGACGGTCCCACAATGTCAATGGTCAAATTGATGAGTCTCCGAATGAAAACTCTACCTGGTACTACTACCGAGCACGCAAAGTTTAACAGACCGGTCAGTGATTGTAATTCCCAAAGGGAAATCTTGCGTCTGGACAGTGCTGAATTTATTGCAGTGAGACATTTAGTTATCTTATCTTGGGGGAGCCTGGCCTCTAGTTTCACGCAATCAAGCTCTATACTGGCCAAACAGAGAACGTGAGATGGTCCTTCTGTTTTCTCGGGAGCCATAGGGACCCCGATATCGTCACATGTACTAAGGAATCGCGTTAAACTGTCTTGACAAGAGAAAAAAGACTATGAAACAATCAAAAAATCATCCAAAATATGAATGTTTTGAATATCGACTTTATTCTGCGCAATCTATTGGAGGGCAGTACTAAAGTCCTCAAACAACTTACTTAAGCACCCCATTGGGAGGCAACGATCGACATACTATTTATCCCTCCAATGAAAAACGAGTAACTTATAGTCTGTCGGGTGCACAGGTATGATCCTGAAAGTACTCCTGACATCGGTTTTTGCCATGACGCAGCCCTTTGCCAATTTTTTGATGAGTCGTACAGCATCGTCCACAGTCGCATAATGAACAGAACTCAGTACCTTCGGAATACCATCATTAACTGAGTTGCCATAAGGATATGAAAGATGCCGTATCATCCTAAACTGTCCCTCTACTTTCTTAGGTACCACACCAATAGGAGAGATCATGTAATCTGCAAATGGAGGTGAATCAAAAGGGCCCACTATACGACCCATACTAATTTCTTTCCCCAGCTTATCATCAATTGCTTCAGGATGCTCAATTGCTGAGGGCAAATTCTTAGGATGAAACATACTCTGAAACTTTCCCTGAAACTGTATCTTAAACCCCTCTAAAAATCCTGTCAAAAGGTTCTGCAGTAATGGTGGGTGATATCCTTGTAAATAAAAAGCCAACTTATTGACCCTCATTGGGGTAGGTATATTTTTCGGGCACAGACTGTTTGTTGTTTTCATGAGGTCCTTCCCTGTCTCCCGTGGACTTGCTTTTTTGGTGGCAGTAGAATATTGGGTGACTTCCCGTGCATCGAAAACAGGCATGTTTGTAGGAACAACCATTACCGTGTGTTCCATTGTGGTATTTAAAGCAATACCCTGAGGGGATAGAACCGTTTTTCTTAAGTGAGGTTCGAAAATTGTTGTTGCTACGAAAGGAATTTTTTACCCCACCATTACTATTAGATCTTCCCTCTTAGTGTGCCCTAAGCCAAAGCTCACTGTGTACCTGATCCCAAGATAATGGGCTCTTTTGGCAAAGGCGACGGAAGTGCTCATCATAGAATTTCCAATTGACTGAGTGGGAAGCCAAGTCCCTGATGACTGATGAGTACTTCAGTAGCCCAGGTGCCTCCCCCGGATTCTTCTCAAGGTAGACAGCACTATAGATTTGGAAAGCGTTTGTCCAACTATCTATGGTGTTAATGGGTGTTTGCTTCTGAGATGGAGCAAAAGAGAGGGTCTTTTGAACCAGCTCATTCTCCTGAAGTTGAATGCGGTAGTCGTTGTCTGAGAACTGGGTATTTAGTAAAATGCCAAGGTCAATATACTCATTGCTCCCAATATTTGATTTTACTTAATCAGAGATTACTGAACCTAAAGGAACAGGATTTGAGACAAATGGGTTCTTACTGTTTGGTGGGGCAGCTTTCTCCTCAGTTGTAGTGCCACCTGTAAGCTGCTCGACCACTGTCTGGACCGATTCCTCGACGACCTGTGTTGAGCTATTTTTTCCAGTTGTCTGAGATGTGACGACCTGAGTTGGGCTATTCTTTTCCGTTGTCTAAGATGTGGATAATGACGCCAACTTCATAGCATCTGTCACAGCGGAAGATATGGCAGCCAGGACTTTGGGACTCAAAGAGACTGTGGGGTTCTACTCCTTTGTTAACAGGTTGACATCTGCTGGAACAATATTTCCTGGGGTACCGTCAGCTGGTAGTGGGTTGCGTCCTTTTCCTGAGACATTTGCTCGTCTTTTGTGGGTGGAGCCTCTCCCCACTAAAACATTGTCATCACTGTTAGGTGCTTGACGTTTTCGTTGACTTCGAGTTACATAAGACCTTGTTTGCTTTTAAGGAAGCATTCTGTTTTAAAAGGAAGAAATAATTTATTGCTTGTCATTAATGATATTTATGTTCTTATCCTCAGTCTGAAACCAAACAGGACAATGTATGAATTATTCTGTAATAAGACAGCATAAATGCTGAATATTCAGATATGGCACTGCCAAATCTAATATAGTTTATGGTCTGCAATGTAATGGGACAGCATAATCGCTGTTTCTCAACAACTGGCGCTGCCAAATGTCAATAGTATGTGTTCTGTAATATAATAAGACAACATAGTTGCCGTGACTTTGCAAATGGCACTGCCAAATGTAATCATGTACAGTCTGTAATGTCTCCACACAGTGCAATTACTGCATCTCTCCACAAATGGCGCTTCCAAATGTAGTAAAATATGGTCTGTAATGGAATAAGGTAGTCCTCAAAAACCCCTAAACCATCCCTAGCAGGCTGGCGAGGGGTGTGTCGAGTGACAACACTGTGATACACATGAATGACACAAACAGCAAAGGTGATGGCCGCAGGATCGTTGATATTTTGGCAATTACTGAAACTTGGTTAAAATCTAATGATTATAGTTGTGACTATGTTACTCATGCCATTTGTCCTGCTGGCTATCTGTTCTCACATGAACCTCGTCTTAACCGAACTGGTGGTGGTATTGGTATCTTGTTTAGAAGCACTCTAAAAATTGACATCCTAAAGACCTCATCTTTCAAGTCCTTTAATCACAATATGTAATTTCCTACAGTCATCATTCTTTTTCTAGACATCTCGAAGTAAACAAACAAGAAAAAATTGCTACAGTAAAACTCCACATATAAGAACCTAAAAGTTATGCAAGCACCGTTTTGCAAAAACATTTAGCCTGTCTTTCATAATGTCTTTGTTTATCCTGAACCGAAAACTTCTTTATTCCTTTTTGTAACAGCATGAGTTTGGGTACATGGAAAACCAAAATATGAATGTATGGAGTCACACGTGCATCCTGAAAGCCTTTGTGCCTATCTGCAAGTGATGTAAATGTCTACCCATCTCTTTGCCTATAAAAATATAAAGATAATGTAAATTTTTAGTTATTATGTAGTGTTTAAAAAACGAGTAGGAGTGTTTTATCAGGTATAAAAGCACGAGGCGTAGCCGAGTGCATTTATACCTGATAAAACACGATCTACGAGTTTTTTGAACTGCTTAAAACACTCATGAACAATTTATAAGATTTTGGTTCAACTGGAGCCACCATACACGTCACGAACATGGATTTTTATACTTCGATAGAGATTTGACGTCACGGGCATGCGCAACCAGATTCAATAGAAGCTCCCACACGTTGGATATTGCGTGCCAAGGCAAAGATAGGCACGTTAGACAAAGATCATTAGGGTTGACTATGACCTTGATGAAGCTCTATGTCTTCATCTAAACTTGGATGCATACTTCATCCCTGATGAAGTCATCCTCATAGTATTCGAGTGGTCTTCATATAAAGATCACATGTGTCTTTATATAAAGACACGTGTCTTTACATAAAATCACTTGAATACTAATGAAGAGGACTTTATCGGGTATAAAGGTTCATGCACGTTACGTGTATGCTGGCTCCAATTGGACCATAAGCTTATGAGTTATTAATGAGTGTTTTAGATATTTTTAAATATAATCATATATATATATATATATTGCCAAGTACAGATATGAAATGATACAATGTTAAAAAAAACTACAACAGTTTGTACAGTTAATTAAAAAAAGGTTGTACAGTTCATTGAAAAATATGAATATGAATGAAAAGTATAAATTTCACTTGATCAATACATTGAGAAAATAATCATTGATCTCTTGAATGTCCTTGTTTATCATTTTGTAAAAGTCATAGATGCCACTCCCCTTGCCATCAGCATTCCGTTTTCCCCACACTTGGAAAAAGACTCCACAACTGTTGATAGTTTGCCCCAGAAGGTCTACGCGTTGTCTCGATTTCTTGCTTAAAGGCTTGTTGTGGTTGTCTTCTTTGTCCCAATCAACTGCTTGAGTTACCATATTAGTCAATAGATTATCTACAGTGAGGAATTAAACATGAAAATAATTTAGTATGTATAAAAATGTATATCAGCTGCATGTTAATCTGATATTTTATCCATATATACCAGTTATTTGCAACAGCAAATGAAGTTCATCTACTACAACGTTCTGGAGAGGAAAGATGTAAGTTGAAGTCAAATTATACCACTAACGCCTGAAATAAAATTTCAATGAGTTAGACCTTTATTTCTGATGTATTTTAAAAAAGTAAACAAAAACGCTTATTAGGTACGACGTCAACATTTCGATTTCAGACTGAGACTTGTAGATCGAGCCGGTTATCGAAAAAATTAATTACAACTGAAGAAGAAAGTCTGATTTCAAGCTCTGGAGGACTTTATTTTCCATAGGGACAGCTCAAAGTCACGGCGGTATTCAGCAATAAAATCTCATAAACTCGATCGAGAGAAGTCTTATTATTACCGATCAACAGTTGTATTTACTAAAGTAAACTTCCTAAGAAAATAATCAATGTAGGTGTATACGTAGATCGTAGAAAAAATAACAAAAGACGAAAAAAATGCCAATCCCAATGGAGTTTTGAAGGAAGTTCGGCCAGTTTTGTCATTTAAATAAGCCGTTCTGAATAAAAAGTAGATTGATCGCCACGCATTACAAGATTACAAACAGCCGAAGCAATGCTCAGATTGTATGTTGAAATGTGCGAAGGTCTAACGAGAACTCGCTCCAATAAATAATCATTAATTTACCGACTTGTATGAAGGCAAAATAAATAGCATTTATAAACGCATTTCTATAAAATATTTGCTCAGTTCACAGTGTAAATAAATAGTTTCATCCGAAACAAATGTAGGAGCCGTGACCATTGCAGGTCAAGATAAGTAGTAATGTAAATCAACACGCATAACGCAACGCTTTATGTTTATCGTCCCGATCGGCCGATTATCTTGTATATTCAGTTTTTGAGCTCGTAGGTCGAATGTTTGCTGGAATAAAACACACAGCCCGCCTTTGAAATTAAAAACAGAGAAAGCGTTTTCAAATGAATCTTCTATACCCTATACTTGACTCAGTTGACTCTATCGAAGTCGTAGTCGAAGTCGTCTTACGTATTAATTGAAGTTCAGACAATTAATCCATCACAGAAATCGCTTTCAAACTCAACAAAATAGCGAAGAACTAGGTGTTAAAAGGAAAATAAAAAGGACGATTACTCATCTTACTAGATAAATTGAGTATTTAAAATATTAAATCGAGCGAAGTATTTGGAATCCTTTGAGAATGTCAACAAGCTGAGGGCACAGGAAGACCAATCTAAATATTCGAAAAGTGCAACAAGTATCCACGAGTTCGCCTAAGGGCCTTTGATATTAGAGTGCAAACAATATATCAGTGTACTGATAGTATGAAAATTCGTAGGCCGTCTGTGCAGTTTTCACGAGGCACGGCTGGCAAGTTTCACAAGTCATACCTTAACTTGTATTTAGTGTAGTATTTGTGTAGTATTTAATCATTGAAGACATTTTAAAGTTTCAAATTGCATGTGTTTGAGCTCACGTAGCTAAAAAAACCATGAGACCAGAAAAAAAATTCACAAACATAAGCCTTCATTCGCAAGGAAACTGACTATTTTTTAACCTTTCAAAACGCTTCCTGATACAATATATCTTATTTCTATTTTTTTCTATACGACGTTTTTCAAGATAGATCTGACAGCTCTACGATAAAAAAGCTTTACAAAAAGGCAGCGAAAATCGCAGGTTCCAGTTTCGCGAAGCCAAAAATAGGCGACGCTTCTTGATTGGTTAAAAAAAACCGGAAGTAAAATGCAAGACTCACGGGGTGTGGGGTTGGGAAGCATGTGGTAACGAACCAAAAACACTTGGAGAGGGAGGGAGAGGACTTGTTTTGGATCCCTTTTCTCGTGTTCAGGCCCGCTCGGATGCAAGCATAACTGACGGCACATAAGTTTTCGCTAAAAAAGCCCAAAGACACCTCCTTATAGAGAATTTATTATCAAAAATCCTTTAAATTATTGAAGATTAGATGTAAGTACGACGTTCTGTATACTTTTTTTGTTTTCGGAGTCAAAATATCTGGATAAATTCGCGGCTTTCTCTCGTCAAAGTTTGAATTTTCCACAGCAAGCCCGTGAAGTTGCCTACCTTGTTAATATATTGTATAGTAGAAAAACACAATTGTTACCAAGGGGGTAGGGGAGATGACAAAAAATCGATAGCGCGCGCGCATAAAAAGACAAAGACAAGACACCATTTAGTATTTCCTTGATTTATAAGAGTGGTTAGCCTGTGATAAAACGTAATAGGTGCTGACCTTTCACTGTCTTGACAATGTCCTGATTGAGTGCTGTCATCACGGATCCATCTTTTGATGTTAGTTTGCGTGTCCCGTGAGCCAGACTCGTGGCGAGTGTTTCATTACTGAAGAAAGTTTCTATAAGTAGCAGAAACAATTTCCTTGCATCTTTTCCGCTGTGGCTGTGAATGGAATAGAGCCTTGCAGAATATATATACTCCAGATCCTGGCACAAGTTCTTGCTTTCCAGGACCTGGAATGCTGGAGCATTCTTGATTGCTTTCTGCCTGAAATTTGAGAAACATTTCAGTGAGTTGTGCTATACTAGGAAGTCGTACCACGCCGAGTTGACTGTTGCTGCTGTTGTTGCAGTGATTGTTGTTGTTGCAGTGATTGTTGTTGTAGATTTTGCCATAGTCGTTGTTATTGTTGCTGCTGCTGCCATGATTTTGGTTGTTGGTGAGGTGGCCATGGTTGCTGCTGTTTTTGTTGCTCTTGCTGCTGCTGTTGTTGTTGAGGTGATATTCTTTGATATGTCAACGGGTGAGATTGTAGAGACGATACCGTATTGGTTTGGTAATGGGTTGGGTTGTGAAAGTGAGGCATAAATTTGGAAATTCGATGTGGCTTGGCTTGTAACAGCAGATTTTCCAAGATTAGAGCGCTGAGCTGATGATGTGCCTAGCAGGGTGTATAAGACGTCTAAGGTGAGCGTTTTCTTCTCAAGCACGTCGCTATTTCCCTCCACATTAAGAGCGAAGAGATAAACCCAAAGTAGGTGTTTGCAAACCTTTTGGCCAAAATCAGGACAAGAGCAGCGTGGAGTAAGTGTGATGTCAATGAAGTAGCCTTTGTTTTCGTGGGTGATCACAAACCTACAGTAATCTAAAGCAAGGAGCACTTCGCGTGAGAGGTACATTTGTGCAGCTTCAGATTTCTCTTTTGTCAGACGCGCTTAAAAATCTTAACTGCAACGTTTCGGCTTGGCGGGTTTGGCAGATCGCGATTTTCCCGTTCGTTTAGTTGGGCTATGGGATGCCAAAGAATCAATATGACAATGGACGTCTGTTGCACTATAAGGATCTCCCTCTCCACTAGGTGTGCTTGCTTCTAACAATGCATATGAAAGCGACTCAAAACGTGCTTTTCTCTCTGGAGGAAGTTTATTCGATTTCAGTCAAACAAACTGTTTAAAGTGGAATTCCCTATAATCTGCATCATCCCCAAACACAATTTTCAAAGCGTTCCAGTTACCGCCAGCCCACTTTACAACTTTATTTATCAAGGGATGGTACACCAAGAGAGTGATAGTTTTAAATCCCGTGCATCAACATAACAATACCTCCCCATCCCTATCCATGGATATTCCAAGATTTGCTTGGAATTTTGATGCCTTGAAAACGAAGGACATCTTGTTATGCCTCTTATCGTTGATCTTATAAATAAAAAAAGGATCCCGTTAGTCACATTGAGCTTTAAAGTCGGCAAGGGCCTCGAACGAATGTCCAAGATTGTCCTTTCGCGAGCTCTTTTTTACTGACAAGGGGCCGATACAGGGGAAGGGGGTGGATTGGGTGGATTTCCACCCGCCCTTTTTAAAGTAAAGGTGAATATTTTTAGGAAAATAGAAGAATATGATTGCATCTAATTACAAAACATGTCAAAAGTCAAAATTTAGCTACATTCACAAGTTTGAAGTACACTGTGTGGTATATGCTTCTCGTATCAGCACGACTTTCAGTGAGCTTGTCAATTACATCCCAGTCCTTTACTTCTGTCAGCGCTTCAACTATTTTGTTGCAGGCAACTTGCATGGGTGTGAGGGTGTGATTTTTCTGAAATGTATCTTTCAGTTCTGCCTTTACCTCTTTGACCTCTTCGCTGAATTTTCTTGAAACTGGGGGGCATGTATGATTGCCCTGATGATAAACAGTAACCTTTGCCTTATTTTTATCGAACTCCCAAACTTTAATCGTCGGGCAAGGTATGAATTTTGCTGTGGACTCGCATACGAAGCAACATTTCTCTTTTTTCGCTCCTACGATTTGCAAATTGTTGTTCGCCTACCTTTCTTTTTAAAATGTGCATTCTTCGTTGGGACAGAACCATGATCCAGTACAATGACTTCGACGTCGTATCCCACTGAAATCGGCTCTTTGATGTTACCCACGTTTTCCAAGGGCGTCCATCTTTGCTTGATTTTATTATATTATTTGGATTGCAAGGGAACACAATTTTTTGTAGCCGTTGATGTCGTACGGCAATGAGTCGACAACGCTTTCGAACATTCCCAAAATATGAGGCAAAACATTGGTCTTCATGGAAAAGAGAACAAAATGTATGCCATCGCTAAACCACTCTCTTCGTAGAAAGAATTTTAACTCTATAGAATACTAAACGATGGTATTGAGTGCTAATCTCTATATTTATACCGTGGCTTTTGAGGACTGTTTTCAGGGCTGGACGAAACGGTCACTATAGCTTTGTCAACAGGAGAACCATCAACTCTTTGTATACAAAAAGAGCTAAGGTCAGTCATCTGTGAGATGGCATTACGTAATGCATTGTTTCTTACCGTGGCTTTTGAGGATTGTTTTCAGGAATGGACAAAACGGTCACTTTCTCAACAGGAGAACCACCAGCTCTGCGTATACCAAAAGAACTATCGTTCAGTAAGCTGCGACATTGCTCATATAACACATTTTTTTTTTTAGAAATAGTACACTTTACGGTGTCTTTCGAGGACTGTTTTCTGGGCTAGACAAGATGGCTACTATGTTCGATGATGAAATATCAACCCTGTATAAAGAACGTTATTTTTCCTCTATGATATTTTTTTCTTGTAAATTGGAATTTATGAATTGCTGGACTAATTTCTTTGTTTTTATTTGTTAATCTTGTGACTTAACCTTTTCTTGTTTGATAATAATAATAATGATATTTATTTAGACACGATTGATATTACAGCAAGTCTGATGTCGTCGTGTATAATTTTAAGACTATAATAAAATAATAATTATTGGAGACGAGAAGAAAACATTAAAATAAGTGAAAAAGAAGTCGATGAATAAGATAACATAAGATGAAGCTAAAATCAAGTCCTTAACAGAGTTGATATTATAATAGATATAGTTGTCATTTACATATTTACTTATTAACATTGTTTATTTACATAATTACACAAAAGTCATGTTGCATTGTTTAAAGCTTTACATCACAATTTACCTAATTTTTTTTATAAACATCATAGTCAAAAGACTGTACTGGAATGAATCATTTCTAAAAGCACTCAATAGTATTTTAAAAACATTCCGGATTCCCAAACTTGGATCCAGGAATGGCATTGTTGTACATGCTATCGTGGGAAACCCTCATACAGTGTGCCAGAAAATTCTAGAACTTTTGAGAGTTAAATTAAGGACTAACAGTTTGTTAATATTTCTAATGCATTTCCTTATGTTCTAGAAAATTTCTTTACTAGCTATCGCTTTAGCTTTACCTTTAGCTTCTTTGCTTTAGTTCCTCGTGGATTCTGTAATTCAAGAACTCTGTCAAGAAGACGCTGTCTCTTTGCTGAGTAGCTAAGAAATCTAGCGATTTCACCAATATATGACTCTGCATTCTTGAAGTCTTGAACTTTGCAGGCGGAAACTACAGCAAGGTTTAAGCGATGAGCTGCACAATGAAAATAAATGGCCAAAGGGGACTTCTCTTGTACAATTGATTTGCAGCCTGACCTTGCACCAGACATATTGGAAGCACCATCATAGCACTGACCCCTCAGATTGGCCAAAGACAAACCGTTAGTTGATAGCCATTGCAAGATAGATTTGGCCAACGTTTCATCAGTGATTCGTTCTACTACAACAAAGTCCACAAAGACTGCCTTCACGACAGAATCAAGAACATAGCGGAGACATAGCGACAACTGCTCTTTGTTGGAACAATCAGTTACTTCATCTGCCATCACGGTGTATTACCTAGCTTTTTGTACTTCATCCAGTATTTCCTTCAAGATAATCTTGCCAATAACTTCAATCAATTCGTTTTGTATGGTTTTCGATGTGTCTTTCGCATTGTGGGGCGCATTTTCGAGGTGTTTCAAGAGCACTTGATCCGTCTCAGCCCTAAAGCGAACCAGTTCAACAAAGTTACCTTCAATGGACAACATATTTTGTCGTCTCGATGACCATGAAGTGTGAAGCCTTGTTTTCCACACAACATTACGATTTTCAGTAACGATTGAATTACCTGCTTGTTTTTTTCAATTGTCTTCTGGGCCTCACTGTCTAAGACATTGTTAACTGCGAGAGATGGTTTTTCGTAACGAGCTAAAAATTCACTCATTTTTTCCATAGAAGTTAAATGGTAATTTTGTGTAGCATGGAAATTCATCTTCAACATTTTATTCTACTGTCTGAAAGGCTTAGTCACAAAGCGACCAAGAACATGTGCTCCCACTCGCTTGAGAGCAAACATTGCACAAGCACGACAGAATGCACCGTCAGCGGGGCGACTGTAGTGAAGCCAAGGCTGTTTTAACAACCAAGATGGCTGAAACTGCCGATAAGTAGATGAGGTGCTATAAGGTCGAGTACGTGGTCGAGTAGACGATGTATTGGAATCAGGCTCTTTTGTCAGAATGGAACGCCAAAAGCTCACCAATATCACGGGATTTAAATAACATTGAAATACTACTGGCATCTTCAATGGCATCCCTGGAATACTTCTCGATGGAATCTAAATAGTATGAAACGTTAAATATTTGAAAAAAGTTAAAGGCAGTAAGCATTTTCGAAATCCAATCACAATGGAATTCGACAAAGTATTCAAGTTAAACTCTAATGCCTTACTAAATGATATTTCTAACGTTTGCAGTTGAAGTGCTGAACCAGATATGGTCACATTAAAGTATTTATTCTAGTTTTAGAATTACACAAAAATGAATTCTGACTTCCTGAGGAAACTACTGTTGGTGAGGTCAACAATTTCAGGATTCTAAGTCAGGTCATGATAATGGTATAACATTTTGCTCTGTGCTTGTATTTGTCTCCACATCTATAATGTATTAGTATGATAATTCAGTGAATACTGGTTTGCATGACAAATTTGATATCACTGAAGTCATTTAATAAATATCCCTTTTCACTATAGACATTTCATATCACGAAACAACCCAACTGTATTTAATTAATTTTAATGAACTAAATGAGACAGTATAATAAAATTGCAGCGTTCAAAAGATCCTTATTTTTTATGCACTTAAATATACACGAAACATGATTAAACAACTGCAGTCATTTCAGTTCTTGACTTGAAAAAATATTACAAGTGCAAAAACAAATAACGAATAGAACTAAAGATGTTTGATCAGTTTCAGATTATAGTCTTTATGATTACTCTCTGTCACTTAAAATCTCTCTTCACAGTCACTTTGCTCATTGTTCGAGGGCTCCCACTTGTCTTTAAAACTTACAAACACATCTAGTCCTCTCCCTCCACTAATTGATTTCGTGGATCTTTTAATTCCCCTTTTCCTTGTAGGAAAATGATCATGTTATCGCTATCTTAGTTTGTAATTCAGTTGGCGAACTTGTAAGCGCGACTTTAATTGAATGGCGTGCACACTGTACACGAGTACATGCAATCCTGTGCAAAGCAACGAGAAATACAAAGATAACTGTACAAGGGGGAACTTACATGGTAATTGCCTTCTCTATAGAGCTGCAATTTCTTCTTTGAGCTCGTTCACCATTTCAGAGCAGTGTGAACAAGGAACGACTCTTTCGACCACTGGTTCAGCTTCAATCTCCTCGGATGTTGAAATGTATTCCGCATCCAAGTCGTATGGGGATCGTAAAAAGTGACCATTGTCCCCAAGAGATATTCCTTCAGTCACGGTGGATGCACTTACTGGAAGTACTGGAGTGTTCGACGGAAGTGCTGGAGCGCAATATGGAAGTCCAGGAGTGTTATAATAATAATAATAATAATAATAATGATAATAACAACAACAACAACAACAACAACTTTATTTGTCAGGGTTTGCACCTTAACCATGACTGATAATTTTCAGGTGGCCCTCAGGATTATAAAAGATTTACATATATACAATATAAAGAATGTTATAAAGATGTAAATATAAAAAGAGAAGGATAAAACTAGTTTAAATATATATATATATATACAAAAAAGAAGTTATATATATGTATAATATAATTATTTGTCTAGATAAAAAGGTTGATAATAAATTTCTTAAAAATTATAGTTAATAAAATGTTTTTTAAAATGCTCTATTGTGGCGCTTTCTTTTGTTTCTTTGGGTAAATCGTTCCATATTTTGACAGATCTGTAGTGGAAAGTTTTTTGCCTACTGTTCGTCTTGTAAAGAGGAATCGTAAGTTGGGACTTGGTAGTTTGTCTAGTTGTCTTTCATTATTACTTGTGTAGTTGTTGCTGATGTATTTCGGAGCCAGATTGTTTTGACATTTATACATTAGTGTGGCTGTTAGTAGGTTCAAGTTTTTTAAAGAGTTCAATAGAGCTGATTACCCGAGTTTTATGAATGACGAGTATTGTACGACCTACTTTCTTTTGTAATTTGTGAATACGTTTAAGATCGTCTTTTGCGCACGTACTATATATTATAAGACATCGTCTTTTGTGCACGTACTATATATTATAAGACCGTAATCTATAATGAGTTGTATCATGTAGTTGTAAAACATCATGCGCGCAAAGTGAGGTAGAAAGGGTTTAATTCTTCGCAGGATTGCCAGTCTGCTGTTGATTTTACCGATAATGTGACTGATGTGGTCTTTCCAGGTTAGATGTTTGTAGATGTGTAGACCCAGTAGTTTATGGCATTCAGTTTGCTTGATTTGAGATGAGTCAATAAATAAGGATATTTGTTTGCCGTCTTTTATCTTTGGTCTGGTGCAGATAGGCATCATTTAAGTTTTGTCCTTATGGATGATTAATGTTAGATTGAAGTACTGCAGTGTTAGATGGACTAAGTACTGGAGTGTTAGATGGATGTGCATGAGTATTAGATGGGCTAAGTGCTGGAGTGTTAGATGGATGTACATAGGTATTAGATGCATGTACATGAGTGTTAGATGGAAGTACTGGAGTTTCATAGTTGTTAGTGTGAAATTGTGAATGTCGGTTCGATACAGTGGAAGGCTGCTGTCATGGGTGATGACATCAACTTCTGTTGCTTAACCCGTATACCGTTCCTTGAAGAAAATAGCTGCTTGCGTTTTTCCCGCCTCTATATATCTCAGCGTTCTTTTTATTTTTTAGTTCCTATTTCGTGTTTCCCTGCTTCTGTTGTAGTGGGGTATTGTTTGTTTTCTTTGTTATTTCGTTTTGGTTTTGGTGACCTTTATTTTGTTCATCAATGTCCAGAGCAATTCTTGATTTTTTTTGGTGGTCGCTTTTTGGCCGTGACTTCATTCTCCATTTTTTCAGCAACCTTAACGCACTCCAGTTCGAGTTCCTCCTCGTTATCTGAAATACAGTTTATTTATTGCGAAAAAATATATTACAGTCAAAGAAGAAGTTAATCACCACTGCCCTATAAATAGTTAAGACTAATCGAGGCAGGACAGTGGTTTAGAAGAAAATATACCAGAATATTCGTATTCTTATTACAATTAATACTTCGAGACGAATAAAAGTAAGAAAAATATTTGTCAAAAAAAGGCAAAAAGCTACTAAGAAATGAGAAGAATGGTTTCCAAGTGAGAATAGAAGATTAGGGTTATGAAAACTAAGCCAGATTGAGCCAGATATAACTTGAGACAAATAAAGAAAAATAGAATTAGTTATTTAGATTTAGAAAGGATCTGCATAAAATCTGGGACTTCAACATATGATTAGGGAAAAGCAGTTCATACAAGTCTTTGGGTACAACTTCATCTGAATTATCGAGGCAAGCTGCCTCAAGAACTATTAAAGAGAAAAACAGTTCTTAAACCTGTTCTGTTAAGAATTAAGAAAACAAAAAGTTCTGAAACAAGAAACAACTAAGAGTTTTGTATGTAGCTGTTATCATCCTATCATTCTATGGACAGTAATTTTGTTCTTTAATACTCTTGTATTCTCTTGGCAAGTTGCCTCGTGAAAAGGAAAGCAGTTCTTACAGCTGTTTTGGTAGCTGACATCAAATATATATTATACTGCTACCAGAAAACAGGCTTCTTCTGTTAGGCTTCTTGTTCGAAGCGACCCACAACGTATTTCACCCTCCATAGATATGTATATGGGCTCCAGTTCTTGAATGTTTGGTCCAGACCCAATTATTCTTGGAGCCCCAATTGATTCTATTTGTTCGTCCAAATCTCCCTCTGCAGGCTGTACATGAATTAAAAGAATAAAAAGAAAAGCATTTATGCAAAATATATGCAACATATGTAATTAAATATGTAAAGCCGCACCGCACATCATTCTAATATATAGTCCAGCTGTTATTGACCAGAATTGTTCACTTTAATGATAAAAGCACGAAACCTGGCCAGATTACTAATATCCCTAAGAGAAACAATTTTGGATATGGCGCCAACCCAAATTTGCGGTTATTGTTGAGTTCTGCTCATGCCTTAAATGTACAACATGAAAGCGAGGCTGCAATCTTAAAGCTCTCTTAAACCTCTTCGTTTATCACTTTTTGACCAGACAACTACATGATAATAATAGATAATACATTTGATTCACTCTTGTTTGCAATTTATGTCACGTGACTGTGTTGAAGCAAATATCGGCTAAATGTGTGGGATCCCTGTGGTGAGTCATAATAAATTCACCGGTTTTTCGTATTTCGTACCTCTAAGTAAACAGCGCGACTTAAGTATAACTTAATAACAATCAGAATAAGATTGAAAATGATTATGTTCATTACCGAAAAATGAGGTCTTAGGCGCAGTTTCCACCACAATTACACAGACCTGTGCATGCCAAATTAGCCTTTGAACATTTGCACCGTCCACCACATCCAAGCTTACATACGCATTTGATAAGTTCGTAACAAGTATCCTTTGCTTGTGGAAGAGATGTCCAGTACGGTACCCAAGAGTGTTCCTCGTCTTGCTTCCAAACCCAATCACAAGGAGATGGAACCACTGGCTGCGTCACTAGAGTTTGGCCCCACACATATGCTCCTTGGTATATGGCTCTCTTGACTTGGAGGAATGTATTCAAGGCTTTTTGACTTCTTGGAGAATAATTCTTGCCTCTGCTTGTTGACACTACTAAGACTGATTGTTCGGTCATATAAAAGGATCACAAACCGCTCGATCGTAGCCATTAACAAATCATTATTGATGTCATTAGGTGTTGCAGACAGAGCTCTGAGCACTGGCGTTAGTTCAGGGAAAACGTTCCACACATCCCACGCCGTTTTCTTTCCACGCCCATAGAAAAATGACACTGTATCGCATCCTGTTATGGATGAAACATGGGTAATGCTGAAAATTTCTCTTGTCCTAATGTTTCTGCTATGGAGTGCACAGGTAAATATGCAAGTGTCTTTCCAGAACCGTATGCGATCCACAGCTCATTTGCCTTAATGGTGTGAGCAACTGAAATGGCCAACGCGACCACATCCGTTTCACTACTTCTGATCTTTATTTGATGATGGCCACAAACACATGCATCCATTGCATGAAGCATCAAGTGAGTGTCGGCCTCTTCGTGGGTACAGGGTGCAAGGTTGTCTAAATCCATTCTATTAGATGATGTCAGTACATTTTGGCCATGTGTCGTATAGTTTTCCTTGCCATAAGGAATTGCCAGTGAAACCACCTTAAAAGTATGTGGAATATTATAATTTGTTATCATCAAGACAAGTTTTATTCCATCATAACATTTTTGTCATAACAATATCTCTTACCTTGCTTGCAAGAAGTTTAAAAAGCTCATCTTTGTTGTCGTCCACCCAAAGAAATCCTTTCCAATCAATAGGTATCAATGTTGATGAAAGAACCTTTTGCCGTTGTCCAGAGCCTCTTTTTTCTCGTGTTGAACTTTTCAAAGAATTCTGTCGATAGTCATCCCATACGACGTCAACTCTGCTTGCCATCTCAAGCTGTTTCAGGATATAAGGGGCAAACACAGTATTGAAGTATTCCTCAAATGTAAGCGCTGTCTTCGGTGGTAGCATTTGGACTATAACGGCCCCATCAAGAATGACTGTATCAACGGTTGGCTTTTCCATAGTCTGTACTGTTGCATTGCGAAGACATTTGACCAAATCTGCTTTCTGCCCTGCTCTGATCTTTCCAATTTGTGCGAGTGGTAGAGGCCAAGGCTGGTTCTCAAATGCAAAGAATTCTTCCAGATTTCCATCACGACTTTGACAGGCAATATATAGCCTAGAAAACAAAGCGCAGTCCTCCTTCAATTCTTTTACTTTCGCTTTGTCTTTCAAAATAACCTTCTTGGACTGGGTGCTAAAGGTTGGGAGGTTGTTCTTTTTTAAAGGGTCAGTAATCGGCTTCTTTCGGTTAATAAATCGTTCTTTCACAAAGGTTTCGAATTGTTGTTCTCCGATTTTCTTCACATCTCGCACGGTCTTAACGGCAGCATTCATCGCGTCCTTTGTATGGATTGCCATTAGCTCTTCACCTTCTTCTGAAAAAGGGCTTCCAAACTCCTCAAAAGCTGCCACCAAATTTCCAACATCTTTAGCAAATGCACTTTGCACACCTGGCTTTTGCTCATGGTGTTGCTGGTCTTCAGCTGTGAATATGTTGCCCTCAAACTCTTACACCATTCTTGCAACCTCTGTGCCTGCTACCATTCATCTTCTGAGAGCTGCAGGGCTTTCTGTAAGTCCCACTGCGCCACCTTCACCTTTCACCATAGCGTTGACTTGCTCGTGTGCATGGTCTAGGGCTATTGATGAAAATACCTTCTTTGTCTTGTGCACCACGAAAGAGCCGTTTGTAAACTGTTGATGCACATCTGGATGCTTAATCGCAAGTTCAGACGTGTCACGATAATGCACAGAAAGCCACCGAGCGTAGTTAAGATGGTCCAATGCAAAAATCCAAGGTAAAAGCTCCTTTATCGCCTTGATGTAGGATGCAAAGTTGGCTTCCCTAAATGACGTCACGAGGTAAAGACAATTGTGGGATCTTCTTTGACATTTCCTCTTTCCACTCCTCCATTGGCTTAGCTACTTCATTCCCTGTAATATTGGCAGTAAAGGCGTTGTATCCTTTGATCATAAGAATATAAAGACTTGCTGCGGTTACTGGATGTGCACGTCGAGTGCGGGTGAGATGTTTTACCGCTATGAAAGAATCCGCAACACCTTGCGTAGCAACTCCAGCATTGCAAAGAGCTTGTGTCCAACCACTGCCAGTCAACCACTTGCCAAGCACCTTGAAGGCTGACATTTCTATGTGGAGCCCGCCAAACATGAAAACAAATTTATCTTCATTGTATTCATGACCAATCGTCCACTGAATTTGTTTGGCCAGAGCAAAGAGAGGTGATCTAAAGCAATAACTTTAATTTGGGTAGGGTTAACATGTTCTACAGCAGATTTGATCACTTTCATAGAATGCGCAATCATTGCCAGTGAATGGGCATTTTCCAGAAACATGGGTAGAAGTGAAATGATGGCAGGTTCGTAACATGGCATCGTTGATTGTGTTGCGCGGTATGCAGCCCAGGAAACTGAGTCATCTTTATCAAGTTCTTCCTTAGAGAGGAGTTCTTTAGTATTTCTTAGCCAGTCGTTTTCATAATCACTTTCTTGAATTGCAGTTAGTTAACTGTACGGCAATTTCTGGGGCAAAAAACTCAGCTGGAGGTTGGGCCAGTGGTTGTACTTCACTGTACGATGATGGTAGTTGGACTATCTTCTTGGAACTAGAACACGTTATGGGGTCAAAAGTATCGATGGTTCTACAATATCCTTGTTCCTCGGTTATAGAGTAGTCAAGTGTGACGTCACGTTGCCATGGAGCTAAAAAATGCTGTTCTAAACAACTCCTTCATGCCAGGCGCCATTAGCGTGACTGCTTTGTTGTGAAGACTTCAGCTCTATTTAATTGCTAAAACAATCGTCTTTACCAAAGAAAAAGACTTGAATTAGTTTAATTGGGACATACTGTTTAAATAGTTTTGAAAAAAAATAAAATCGCTTGAAAGACTGAAGCAATAATTGACGTCTAAAAGTTGCCGTAACGAAACTTCGAGGAAAACATGGTTCAGTGCTTTGCTCCTGACTGCAATCACGCTTCAGAGAGCCATACTTGCAGGTTTTTTGGATTCCCAAGTAGTACAAAGAAAGTAGAAGATTACAAGCGGTGGATTAAACTCTTAAGGTAAGTTATTCTTTATTAATCGCACAATTCCGCGCTCAGAGATATCGCGGACCAGAACGTTCAAACTAAGAGATTGTAGCGTCGGGGTTTCGCTTTATTTCATACTAAAACAAGTTATTAATTTTATAGACGAGCTGACAGATTTCCAGGCAAGCATTCACGAGTTTGTAGCTTCCACTTTCGAGACGGTATCAAAGAAAACGGACCGGAGATTTTTAAGAGAAACGCGACTTCTCTGTTTCTACCCGATGATTACTCAAAGGCAAAGAAAAGCAAGAAGGTAAAGACATGCGATTCAAACGAACAAGAAACAATCGCAGAGATGGTAGAGAACTATAAGGAAAAAGAAAATGAATGCAACAAAATTAAGGAAAGACCCTCTGTCACAGAGATTGTTCTTCAAGCAGAACTAGAAAGTAAATCACGGGAATTAGAAAGCTACAAAAAGAGAGAGAATTATCATCGAACTCATTACAGTGTCTCTACCTTGAGCCCCGAGGTAATAAGAATGGAGACTGGACTCCCTACAAAAGAGGTTTTCGATATTGTAGTTAGTTATGCCTTAAGGTTTAAAGAATCAATTCGTTATTTTTATGGTTGGACAGTTACGTCGATTTCTTTTGAAGATCAGATATTTATAACCTTAATGAAAGTGAGACAAAACTACACCAATTTGCACCTAGCTCAATTATTTTATTGCAGTGTGGCTACGATTACCAATATTGAAATTACTTTTTTATACGTTTTACACGAAATATTATTTAGAGATGTTATGACAACTATTCCCTCACGGCACAAGAATAGCACTTGTACACCATCTTCATTTTCAGGTTTTGCTTCTTGCAGAATTGTCATTGACTGCACTGATATTGAGGTTGCAACCCCAAGGCTAATGAGCCAGCAAAGTGCAACTTATTTCAGTTATAGGGGGATGAATTCGTTTAAGGTTTTAGTTGGTGTTGCACCTAATGCAGTCATTACTTATGTTAGTCCTCTTTTTCCCGGGTCAATATCAGACAAAGAAATTGTTGACAGCTCACGGTTTTTAAAGCACTTAGAGGCAGGGGACTTGATTTTAGCAGACAAGGGATTCCTTATTGAAAATATTGTCCCAGTTGGCGTCTCTGTAAATATTCCCCCTTTTTTAAATA
This sequence comes from Actinia tenebrosa, assembly GCF_029948245.1. Lineage (NCBI taxonomy): Eukaryota > Metazoa > Cnidaria > Anthozoa > Actiniaria > Actiniidae > Actinia > Actinia tenebrosa. Next base: position 3,906,959 of record NW_028292577.1, on the reverse strand, counting down.
ATGGAAGATTCACTGAAAGTGAAGCTAAGGCAACCAAGTCAATTGCTAAGTGCCGTATTCATGTTGAAAGAGCCAATGCTAGGCTGAAAGATTTTAAAATTTTGAGTTTTGTACCTTCTTATCTTAGATGTCATGCAGATATTCTTTTTCAGTTGGTTGCTGCATTAGTAAACCTTCAATTCCCTCTTATAAAAGAGGTCTGTGAAGGGACAAATTTTGACTAGAAATTTTTTTTTCCAGGGTGCAGAATTCCAGGTTTATAGTATTTAAATATTTTTTTAAATTAAAGTCCTTCATGGTGTAATCAATAGTTGAATGATAGAATAATTCATGTTGCAACTGGAACCAATACGTAAAAATGAATATGAAATATTCAATCATGTTCATGTCCGTATCTGCAACTTTAACTAGGTGCAGGTATATCTTGTTCAAATTCTATTATTTACAGTTTTGTTTGTAAAAAAAATATGACAAATGTATAACTATCTTGAAATAAAACACTATTAAAGTTCTCCTTCTGTTATTTTGGGGAAAATGTGAAAGTAATAGAAATCTGTAAGTACATCTATATTGGCTGCCCATTCTTCATCTCTCTTTATGGTTATTATGGCTGCATCTTTAGTGGTCCAGACCACAAAGTAACAGTATTTTCTCTTTGTGAGGAACATTTGGCCTTGGACCTGATGCCAATACACATGGTCTTGCTTGAGTGTAATGTTTTTATCATCATCTGATTTAAGGCAAAATGAATCACTCTTGACAGCTTCCGTTATGGTCTCATTTCTCTGGGTGTATGGGCATTTCACCTCCAGCACATGCTGTTGACCAACAAGCCCATCAGGGGAGGCACCAAGCACACCACTCTCGTCTAGCCACAAACCAGTCTCTTCCACAGGTAGGCCAGTTTGAGACACAAAGTACTTGATTGCCTCTTTTTCGTTATTCATACCCCACTGAACTGCTTTAACCCTTGACAAGTCGTATTCTCCCAAAAGGCGCTTTAAAAGGGACGGTGTTACTCTCTTACAATTCAGTACACTGCCAAAGTTGCTTGCAGTCAAGCGGCCCTTTCTTGCTAGGTGCCAGGAAGAGTTTTCTCTCTGTCCTATGGTAAGGCTGGTGACAACATCTATGACATTCACAGATACTTTGGCTTTCTCTTGGATGTAGGCAATTTGGTTAGCCTGACCGTCAATTTCTAAAAAGTCTTCACAAAATATCAACTCTTCTATGGTTGGGATAGGCAATGGCTTTGTGTGTGGAGGCTCAGGACTTAATATCCACCAGAGTCCTGTGAATGTGCCATACTCATGCAGCTTTGAGAATAAATAGTTTCTATCTTCTTGATCTGGGGCTCGAGATAATGCCTGGTATTTCTTGCTTGGAGGAAACATTTCCGTGACGGACTGTGGTGTAGTGTTTGTTGCCTTTTTCTTCTTCCACGAACACTCAATGTCAGTTCTACTCAAATTGTGAATACCATGAATAAATAGTGCCTCCGCATGACTGCATTTAAACTCTCCTCTTGGGCATTCACATTCTGTCGATTTTATGGCATTGCTGTCGCTAAGATATATCTATGATGAAATAAAAAAGACCAAAACAATAAGTCTTCACTAGAGTGAGCGGAGAGCAAAGTGTAACAGACAATCTGCTATGATTATGTAGCCCGTAACTTCTATGTGGTCCTACTTGAAATTATTCCAAATCACTTCACATTAGAGTTCTATTTATGAAAATCAAATTTATCAGTTATTGATACATATAAATCAAAGAATAATGCTGAGAAAATGAGGACTGAAGACGTGATTGTTTATACGTCAAGAACAATATTTTGAGTCGCTGAACTTACCGTAACTTTATACGATTTCTGCTTCATACTAGCGTGAACTTGACCTCTAATTACACCGTCATGCTATTGAAAAGTTTCTACATGTCTAGAATTAAAGTGGTTTCTTCCTCTGGATATAGATTTTTGCTCTCCAGAGAAGAAAGAACTAAGAGACGCGATTGACAGAGCCGCCATCTTGGTTTGTTTAGAACAGAAAAATCGGTAGCCAGGGTAACGTGATGTCAAGGCTTGACCACTCTATTGGATGTTGCACCAGCGAAATTGCGGTACCATGAAAGGAGTCATGCGCGCTCGTTGAGCTCGGGTTATGGTCAATGTTGTCGACCGCCGCAGTAATGAAAAGTCCCTCCCTGAGATTCGCAGGACATACAGCTCCTTCACTTTCATATCTTTCGATGACACTGTTGGTGATTTCAGTATTGATTGAAAGCAGTCTGTCATATGATATACACATCCCCATTTTGTAAAATCTATCAATGAGACCTTTGTCTCTAGTTGATCCATGAATTTTTAGTGCAGTAGAAATAGGTAGAGGACACTCTCTAGATCTTATATGATGAGTACTACCTGTAGACCCTGGTCGATCACGAGCTCGTGAGATACTATTAAAAAGAATAAGTTGGGCGACAGTAAGGCATGCTTGGCTGTCAGCTGGTTCTGCTGTTTGGTTGGGCCTTTAATTATCATGCCTATCAACGTTATAAGAGATGCAGGAATAGAATATTTCTGGCAGTCGGCAGCAAATGTCCCGTTAAAAGAGTTCTTTACCTGTAGCATATATTTCCTTATAATGTTTGCTGTTTTTGCCCGATGCCAAGCCTCAGAATCCTTTCTTTCTGCTTTTCTCACAATTCCTGCGATGTCCTGCTTCAGCACCAACAACACCTCTCTTCCTTCATTATGTGCAGTCAAGTCAGGAAAAGCCACCAAAATACTTTCTTTTAATCTGGTCGTATTTATTTTCCATGGCTCAATTCCAAACCCCTGTGCTTTTAAATGATAAACTTTTGCTAAATCAGAAAGCTTAAGCACTGCAAATTCTTCGCATTCAAGATATTCGTCGATGTAAGCAAGGAGCTCTGCAAAGGCAAGTTCTTCAGGTTCAATTGTTGAATTGACGTTGATAGCTTTGGTAGCTAACAGTTTCAACTTTCTTGCTCGCTTGTAAAGACCAACTAGGCATTTTGCATGATACATTGCATCAGTTGCTATTAAGTCACCAACAGAAAGCTTTGCAATAAGTTTGGTATCTTGCAAAAGAATGGCACAGTCTCGCACTTTTTGGTCAACTTCAAGTGTGGAAGCAGCATGAAGGTTTATAGGACTGTCCAGTTGTTCACAAAAAAAGCAGTGACTCTGTGACAGACAGCTCTGGGTACTAGATCTCCGGGACTTGATCAGGTTTGAACTAGCTTCTCCGCTTATGACATCGCCTTCATCCTTTTCATCTTTCTCTACTTCGCTGAGTTTTCTTTTCTTTGCACGCTCTAACTTTGTGTTGCTGAAAATGTCTCTGCAAGACTTGTGCCACATTGCTTTCCTTTCACGAAGAGTTTCTTCTATTCCTTCACCTTTATCTACAAGGGAAACATTTAAATTTGCTGGGGTAAATCCCAGGCTTTGAAATGCCTCAACATTAGTTACAAACGAGGTGTATCCAGCACCAGCATCTTTTCTCTTCGAATTTGCAGGGCACTGTAGATCTTCTTTTGCCCCTTTTTGGCAAATGATACAACTTTTCCAATCCATTATTAATATACTGAAACCTAAATCAAACTTCAGCTAAATCAGTCGAGGAGAATAGAGACTTAAACTGGAAAAAACGAGCTCATCTTTATAGACTGTAAGTAATCATGGTGGCTGCCATCTTGAAAACCGTGAGTAGCCTAGGTTCTAACCGCAAATTTGGGTTGGCGCCATATCCAAAATTGTTTCTCTTAGCGTTATTAGTAATCTGGCCAAGTTTCATGCTTTTATCATTAAAGTGAACAATTCAGCATTTTTTTGGTCGATAACAGCTGGACTATAAAATGCATCTAACGTAGAAAACATTTTGTTGGTTTAATTTTCATGAAACTTATGATGCATATATATTTATATAATAGTTGGGATACTATGCGCGTGTTGATTGGTCGAGAGCAAAATCAGAGAAAAATTAGTGAGTTTTTAATAAGTTCTTAGGGACCATTCATTTTTTATCAGGGAGGGGGAGCCGATGGAAATCTTGGGTAGGGGGCATGTCAAAGGCTGGCTTATAGGGGGGGGGAGGCACACGTAGAAGAATCATATGTCACAAGCGGGGGCCATTCAGGTATAGAACTTGAGGGGGGCAGCAGATGTCAACAGTAATATAGAGGGGGGGCTAGTTTTTCTTGTATGGGCTCTTGCTGTAGTTTCACTGCCCCCTCCCTGATAAAAAATGAACGGTCCCTTATTTAAACCCAAAAGACATTTTTTTTGCCAAAACAGTTAAACATTTATACCAAAGCAAACAAATAACACTATTTTTACTAGCAGTAAAGGGGGAAGCTTTTTAATAAAGACATTTAGTTCGAAAAAACAAACTGTAGTCGGTCTTTTCAATCTTAGTTTTTGTTGGTATTTAAAATATTTTACCATCTGAAGATATAAGGGATCTTTTTCATAGTCAGAAGTACTAGTATTAATTGTTGATGCAGTAAAGTTGCCGAAGCCCCTTATGATGGTCTTGGGTTGAGTGGAGCCGTAAGTGGACTGTTTACCGGAGTCACATTTAACAACTCACCGGTGAATATTTCCATCAATCTACAGGCTGGTGTCCATCGCTAGCTCTTTCTTCATCCAACACTAACTGAGCTACACAACAGTAAAAAAAGAAGAAGAAAAAGGAATTTGCTTATTTTGATTTCATTTAGTCTATTTAGTAATTGATTGTGTAATTCAGAGAAAAGTCTTAAAAGTTTTGTGTACTCACCAGTTAGCTTCTTTGTTTTGCATGACATTTTCGCACATTTAGACTGCTGAACTGCCTTAGATTTCGATCAAGACGAGAAAAAGTCATTATTGTTGTAACAGATTAAACGAAGTATTTCAGCGAAGGCGATTTTTGAGAATAAACAGTTTTTCCCACAGTAGCAAATATTATTCTGCTCGCCACGAGGTTCAAACGAAAAGATCAAACGCTCATACTTGCGCGGAATTCCTATTGGTTGGGAGGATGGCACCAGAATGGTTTCCTTCGTGGGCCAAGGTTTTCTTGAACTCGCACGATTTTTTTCTTTTTTCTTCTTTATATTCCCTTAGATTGAATAGTGTCATGGGATTCAAGGAAAATTCATTGGCTTGACTCGGGAATTCCAAGTTGAATTCACGAGAAAAGGCGATATCGCACTCGTCGCTTCGCGACTCATGCGATATCGCCTTTTCTCGTGAATTCAACTTGGAATTCCCTCGTCAGCCAATGAATTTTCCTATATTATTGGATACTGGGTAAACATTCAGTGCAGATGTATGCCATGGGAAAATCATCTTGGATCTGCCCCTGATTATCATTATCTTAAATCACGATAAGTCATTTAAATAGTCAATTGCTTATGAAAACTAATTCATGAAAAAAGGTTGCCATTTAAGGGTTTATTGAGAGCTCGGAAGGGGTTGGTGCTAATCCCATTTTCCATCAATTTTATTCAAATCCCACAATCCCAGCCTGTTTTGCTCAATTCTCGATCCCATTTTTATTAAATTGTTTTCTTATGAATCCAAGTGTATGAAATCCCATTTTCCAGCCCCTAATAAAGGCCAATTCCTGAGCTTTATTTTTAACCCTTCAGGACCCTTTCTAACTATTACATGTTCAAGCAGTGGGTTTGGTATCCCACATGCAACAAACATTCACCAACAGTTATTTAAAAATAACTTGTGTGAAAAGTGGAAAATTACTTTTAAATTTTCATTGCATTATGTATATATTTTTTAATTATTTAAAAAAATAATTTAATTATTTTCATTTATATAATGTAATTTTATCATTTTTCTGTGTAAGCGCATTGAGGCTTGCAAAATGCGCTTTATAGATATTGTAATTAATTTAAATTAAAAAGGCTTAAAAGCTTTTATTCATTGTGAAAGGCAAAAATATTATCATGATCATTGGGAAGATTATGTCACATTCAGGGAATACTATACCATACATCCATGTCTGTGAATGTATGCTTATAAGGTGATTTTATGATTATATGCAATCTTTGAATTATATAATAAATGCAAATATTTACCATTGTTACTGGCTGGGGACTGAGTTGGAGATGTAGTTGAGGTACTTGGTAACTGATCACGATGACTGTTGGAACTGGAACTGTTATTGAAGGCAGAAGTACATGGAAATGGTTGTGTTATGATGGGCTGTCTTATATTTTCTGGGTGCAGCACTGGATTTCTCTCTTCATTTCGGTTTCCAAGCAACTGGGCTAAATATGGGAATTCTTCATCTTCATCTTCATCACTGTCACAGTCTCCACCATCATCATTGTCCTGTTCACCATCCTATTATAAATCAAAATTCCAGTGATTATTCAACTATAATAACTAACCTCAAATTTTTTGGATAACAAAGATTAGAAAATAAAAATCATTTGACATAGTCTAAGTATTACGATTTACTACACTTCGGTTAAATTTTTTTTTTTTTCTATTTTGTCCATCTGATCTGACTATTTAACCATTAGTCCTTGAGCCCAAACGGTCTACAAGTCATAATGAGGCTGAAGGCCAAATGGGCTATTGACTTCCACAAGGTGAGAGCTCAAATTGTTTTAGTGAAAAACCTAATAATTATTCCAAAAAAAGCTAAAAAATGTTGAAATTTGTGTAAAATGATTTATTTTTGGTTCTAAAAACAGCACTTTTCCATACTGGAGATTTATCACCAATAGACCACTAGTAGCTCAGCCAATCAATGGCTGGATTGCTACTATAAAATTCACTTTATTATGCACTTATCAATGATTTGCCCCAGGATAGGGGGGATGGGCAACCTCAGGGAATTAGACATTTTCATGTTTCCAAGTGTCAATTTCCCCACCCTTGGGCTATCATTGAAAGTCAAATTTCTGCCTCATTTCCACTAAAGTTCCCACCCAGAGAACCATTTTTGGTGTCAAAATACCTACCAAGGTAATGCTTTTGGAAGTTAAATTACCATGGTGGCTGCTGTGCACTAATTGCACTTGTTTCACAGAGATTATGAAAGGCAATATACCAGATTTAGCTATCATTTGGTATATATGTATCATCACTTACAAGGTTTGACCTGGCTCTGATGTATACTGGTCCTTGTTTAACTATTCCAAGGAGTACTTGGCCTGTGAACTCGGTTTCCTTTGGCACATTTATTGGGTTTATTGCTGTTCCGATAGCTTTTACAAAATCAAACCTAAACATTTTCAGGGAGAGTGAGAAGTTCTCTTAATAAGTAAGCTTATAAGACTTAAGCTAGATATGAGAGCAAAAATATTACAAGGACGGCATATAACCTGGCGATACCACTGTGGTAGGGCATGGATTATTGCCCCGTCTTAAACTCAGAATCTATTTAATATTTTCGCAACTGAGTGAGGTCGTACACTCGTCCGATTTTCAATATTAAATAATTAAGAAAACAATAGAACTTACCCAACTTCTTCTCCTCTTCTGTCCTTGAGTTTGGAGCTAAACGCATTTTGAAGGCGCGTTCGCAGTTGGCTCTCATTTAGTGACCTTTGAAATGGTAATGAGTCCAAAATGTAGCCTTTAACATGAAGTTCTGACTTAAACTTATACTTAGGAACAGTTTTAATGCTAGGTTTCGGGAGGAGGATCACTTCTTTGAATGTTGGAACTTCAGCTCTTTGGTAGGGAGTCGTTCTTGTGCGAGATCTCCTTCTAGTAGAAGGCGCCGCCGAAAAATTTGCACGTGGCACTCGAAAACAAGAATTTAACTCGGCGTTCACTGCAGTAGCGTCGTTTTCCTGGCGGTTATTTACATCCGTATTGCTGTTTACACTACGGACAGAGCTAACAATTCTTCTAACTAATGCTTCGATATCCTCCTGTTCGTGAGACATGATGCATATGGTAGCCATCCAAGGGCGAACGCAAATGCACAAACAAGATGGCTTTTCGCGCCAAT